>NC_138825.1:10074714-10192214 GCF_965183815.1 Platalea leucorodia
GCATCACACTGCTATTCAGTATACAGTAAGATCTCAATACTACTCACCTCTCACATTGCCCAAACCTAGTTCATTAGGCCACTTAGGGATGCGGTACGATCAGTTGTTAGCTGTCATGATGGAAGATGGATTAAATCAGTAGTTTCCAAATTGTGATCCACAGACCTGAAGGTCTGCTGAGATTTAGCTGATCTTGAGAATTTTTCATGCTTTGATTCAGCTATTAAATCACGTTCAAAGAAGTTCACCAGTCAGAAACATATCATCAGCTGATGATATGACTGGCAAAATTGGATAGGAGTCAATGCAGTCGTGAAGTCCCGCTCTGCCTGGAGAACTGTCCGTTTTCCCAGACTTTGTTCAAAATCCCTTTCTGTGAAAGCCAGCAGCAGTGTCGTTGCACTGCAACGTGGTGTAGTTACCAGCAGGAGGGAAAGAGTCTTCATGATTGCCTTTATTTAAGAGGTGTACATGGTATAAAAAGTTGTGGGCACTTCTGGCTTTCCTTCCAAGAAGTTGATGTGAAAGTGGATTATTACTACCACAGAGAAACAGAAGAAGTATAATATTAGGATGTTTATATTTTAGAGGTGATCCATGCACAGTGCCTGGAGGATCTTGTGATGAGATGTCACATCAAATAAGAAATCCAATACTTAAATTCAGTTGTCAGAAAAAGAAGGTTTTACTTTGACTCTGTTCCAGCACTCTGTCTCCATTCCAGAAAAATTCCAAAAAACTCAGTTGCAGAATGATTTTTATTTTGCTTTGAACGCTGTTTGCATACACTAAATGAAAAAGAACTTTCACGTTCTGGTTAGAGAAATTAGCTCAAAGAACATTTTAATGCTACTTGCTCTTATTTTTGATTTCATGTTCCAGAAATGTCTGTGGTGCTTGCTAAAGATCATAAAGCATCATCAGCCTCTTCTTTGCCGTACATAATGAAAGCCAGCATTTCAACAACACTGGGAAGAAGCTTTATTTACACAGTACAAAGGAAAACAATTTTTTGAAAGACCAACATTAATCATGGACAGTACAGCAAGTCACAATGTTTTCACAGCAAAACACAATCGAATGTTTTTATTCTAGCCAAAGAACAGGTTTCTGATTCTGAGAATAACATTGTGCTCCACACCAAAGAGACACAAAAGGGCTTCTCCAGCACTGTACCATTAAACCTTCTTCGCCTCTGTAAGAAGAGCTCGATTCTGACAACACTGACTGTGTTTAATAAACCTTGAAGTCAATGGGACTCTCTCCATGATATCTACTCATATCTCCCAGGTCCCTGTCAGTAGACCTCTGGGAAAAACATTTTCTTTACCCTGCTCAGCAATCGATTCACGCTGATGCACATCTGAGGCTGAGCAGATAACTGGGGCATTTATGGAGACACTGCTGGTGTCTGTGTTCTACCTTCTGGACTCAGCAGAGCCCCTGCCCCTTTGGGACAGGGCTCTGGAAGGAAATCCCCATCTTTTAGTGAATATAAATGTAGGTTTGGGATTCGGGTGGCTTTTGTGTTTGGTTTTCAGGAGGAGAGAGTGTCATCTTGTCCTGTTAGAAGAGAGGTGGATTTGCTTTGGGTATCTTTTTTGTTAGCTCACTGAATTCAGTAGAAAGGCACCTGATGGAGCCTCTAGGCCACTAGGATGACTTACTGCTAAATAGATAAGATACTTCAAACTATGACTGATGATAATTATTCCCTGCTTTCTTCACACATTTGCAGAGCTCACGTGTGTCTAACAGTGAGTGAAGCAACGGAAGGGGAGAAGCACACTGTAGACATGAACTAAGACTGACAAATCTGTAGGAAACGGCTTTGAGTGCACTGGATTATTCTGAAAGCCTAACGCTGTTGTATGCTTTTCCCTTGTTTTTTTTCTATGATGCTGTTTAATACCACCTAGATTCTTTCTTCTTGTCTTTGCTTCTTTGAGAAATGTATTTCTCTTACAGTCTGAATACAGTTTGCAAAGCTGTATGAGATTCCCAAGGATTTCCCCTCAGTCAAGTCAGATGCAGCCCTTTTCTCATCAATTGATTCCAGTTTTTAAACTGTCAAAAGCAGTTTGATGCAAAAGTTGCATCTTCATGCCTTGAAACCCTACATTTCCTTCTCAAACTGCTTCCTTCACTGTTCCAAAGAGGACGCAGCTCCCATGTTACTAACAATAATAATAGAAATCCTTAAATACAGTAGTTCTAACAACAGCTCCTGGGACATCTTCCTGATGATTCCCTTCTGATATGATCTGCAGGTATTTACATTAAGAATCTGTGACTGCTTGAAAAAAATGGATCAATATTGCAGCACTCCAGTAGCGCTTGGATTTTTTTCTTCTGTTTCCTGGCCTGTTGTTTTTCATATTCCTAGGAAGATCCCATCCAGCTTAGCACTAATCTTTTTGGCACTGCTCTTTAATAGCTGCCACCCATCCAATCAAAGCAGGGCAGAAGCTGCCAAGCTCTAGTATTTCCTTGCTTTATTCCTCAAAGAATGTCCTTGCCTCCTCTTCCTTGCATGTTTTCTATACATACGTTTGTGACTCTCTCTCTCTGTTCCCCAAGATCGTGTTTGCTTGCAATTAGTGGAGCTTTTGAGCAGATTTAGGCCACTGGTACATAACTCAATAATTACCACTTTTCCACTCTTCCAGTCATTCTTTTGTGATGGGCAAATACATTTCATGACATAATAATGTCCCTTGGCAGATTTGATCTCATTCTCGTAATGCGAATGTTTATAGACAATGGACTCAATATGCCAGTTAAAACAGATTTTGATTTTGCTTCTCTACAGCCAAAGTTCTTGGCCCCTGGTGCACAACCAAACCATGTGTAAAAAGGTATTCGGCTCTGAATGAGATCACTAACATCTGTTGCTGCACATAACGTTTAATCTTCAAACACCATCAACAACAACAAAAATCAGGCAGTCCGCAATGCAGAAGTGGAGAAACATGGGCACTGTGAGAGCGAGCTTCAATTCCTCTTAATTGCTGCCATGCCTTGTACAGGCAGTGACGGTCTCCTCGCAGCTACAGTAGCCTGCCCTCGGGAGTCCCTGAGGATTGCACCGGGAGAGGGAAAAACCCTACTATCTGAGAAGAGCAGCCCAAGATGCAGCTGCTCCCCACCCATCCCGTTCCCTGGGCAGTTGGGTTCTTGCTCAAACCTGGTGCAAATGAGAGAGGTACTGAAGTGGTCAAGAGTGGTTATTAATATAATCTCTGATATGCAAAGATTAGCCTGACCTTTATGGTGAAGTTAGCTCATAATCATTCTGGTTGCTCTTGGTAGTCTACAAATGCAATTTTGAATCTTCTCTTCTTTGTGGTATTCCTGAGAGAGAAAAATACGATCCCAATTTTCCACCTATCCTGAAGAACAGGAAGTATCAGCGTCCCTTCAGGTGCTCTTTGCACTTGTCATTGAGATACCTTTTGACAAATTTGTATTTCTTCTCCCTTCTCTGTTCCTCAGAGCTATGGTATCTCCTGGATCAGGAGCTAAATAAGGTATCTGTGCTTTACACAGCCGTTCAAGATGCTTGGACCCCACCTTGGAGCTTTTTCAGAAAGCTTGTAAAGAGCGCTGCTTCTAGATAGACGTATTTTTTTCTCTTTGTGGATGGCGGATGGTCTTGGCTTATTCACAGGCACTGTCCAGTGTGCCTGGAGTCTTGATAACCTCAGCCATCTGAATCGCACCCATGTGGAGTCATGAATTCTTGATAATGTTGCTGAAGCCTCACATATTCTCTTTACTGCTTTTCTTAATTGTAAGAAGTCTCCCATCATTCACTGAGTGCTCTCTCAGACATATATTTGTTGTGCTTCGCTGATATGTGTCTTGAAGCTATGCTGTTTTTTAAATACAGAGAAAAAATACCGTGGCAATGATAATGGGAATAATATAAGAGACTGATGAAATAAAGTAAATTAAAGTTTAATGCTAGCAGTGGAAGTTAGTTATGACATTTTAGTTATATTGTTCTGTCTTCTAGAGCTATAGTTTGGAGTCCTTGAGGAAGGAAAGGTTTATTGAATTTTGTTGTATAATGTTGTTGTTGCAAATGTACCTGCTGGTCTGGTGCTATTATGTTCCCCATCTCCTTGCCTGCTCTGAATTCTCATTGTTCATAGATTTCATGGAAAGTTCATCATAGCCTTGCATGGGCTAAGAGCCTGTTCCATTAAATGGAAATTCGGGTCTCATGTCCTTTTCAGGAGTCGCGGTTAATGAACCTGCACCAAGATTTCCTACGTGATTTGCGTTCAGTACCTGTGGTTATACCCTAGCATTCCTTGCAGCGAAACAGATGTTTGTCATATGGTCCTAAACATATAAATTGGCCCGGTCTTTCCAAGCGATTTGTGTGCCAAAGAATTCAATTATGGCTCTGAATGGGCCTGGGCCATAACGCTGTGAGACGAGCTTATTTAACAGAAATTCTAGAGTGTTTGGCACATTATGTTTACCAGGGTGAGGGGAACAGGAATGAAATGCAGTCCTGGAAAGAGGACTGTCATGCAGATGACTCACTGCAAGCAAACACTTTGAGAAAATACGGTCTCTAAATATTATGTCTACAACTAATTAATTCTGTTTATTGTAGGGCCTATAGAAATACAGAAACTGTGAAGTTTAGGGAAAATTAAATTAGGTTTTCAAACAAATGCCAGGCTGCCCAATGTTCTGTTTTTGGAAGAAAAATAAAACAGCAATCTCTTTGCCAAGTAAACTGAAATATGCTAAAATGCAAATGTTGATGTGTTTCAACAAGCAAATTCAATCCCTGTATGCGAACTTTGTTTTCAAAAAACAAAATGCTGAGATCATCTAGGTTTCAAACGGAAAAGTAGAATCATAGATACACAGTCTTTATTTAATCAGCAGCTTTGACATTTTTACACTGATTCTTTTCTCCACATACTGTATTTTCCCCCACTGAAATATGCTCAATTTACACACAGTATACTCACACTCAAATAGACACACTTGCAGTAGAGCTGACAGATTTAGTTCCAGATGTGACTATATATGTTTATATGTATGTGCCATATAGTAAATATTGATTTTTTTTTTTCCCCCTTTTTCTTTACTAATGCCTCAAAGCTGTTTGAGTATACTTGCATACGAATTGATATCATTAGAGATGTGGCGGTATTTGCTCTTTATTATAAGGGTGGGCAGGGCAAAGTTCAATAACCAAACTCCTGAATGAAAATATTGTGATTTTCAGTGCAGTGGGCGTATGGTCAACAAATAAAATCAAGTGGTGCCTCATGCTGATAGAATAGGACATGCGTTCTTTGTGTAAGTATTTTGATGGTTTGTTAATGGCATCAAAAGACAAGATAGAGAGGAGAAGGATGTACTCTGTCTTTGCAGTGGGTGGGTATCCGAAGGGGCAAATCCTCTACTGGACAACAAAAATAATGCCTTTCCAAGAAGGTCTTAGGAAACAATTTTTCGCTGTAAAAGCTACCGTTCCTCATACAGCGCTGAGAAAATAGATTGAGTAGTCAGGAGATTAGTGACCTTAGGCAAATCAACGCTACATATCACAATCCATTTAAACTTCAGATCTTGGAAAAGCTGTTTGAAGACTGGCTTCGTGAGCCAGCAGTAGGCTGGCACTCTTCTCATCAGGATAATGGTCCCTCCTCTTGGCAAGTGCAAACTTGCTCCATGAGACCCTGTGTCCATGCGTCGATTGGAGAGCAGCCCAGGAAAGCATGGTGCTGCTGGCCAGCCAGCGTGGCGGTGGGGATGTATGAAGAGCAGGAACATCTTTCTTCAGCCTGGTCAGGAGGGTGTTAGCGCAGCACTGAGTCTAAGTTCACAGGGAGCCCCGCCAAGCACCTTCTGGCTCCGTACTAGAGGAACGGTGCGCGGGAGCCAAGGCAGGGAAGCCCTGAGGAAGGGCTGTGGCCAAAACTATAGAAATCAAATCTAGGTCTGAATAGAGCACTTTGCTGACCAAATTTGGATTGTCACCAATCGCTTCTATTTAATGAGACCCTGTGGAAAGCAGGACCTTACGCTATAAACTTCCGAAAGGGGGAGCAGAGCGTCTAGGTCGGTGATTAACCAACTAGAATAATCAGTTGTGTGTGAGACACTTTGGGGGATAGCTGTGATTCAGTTTGTGGAAAGAACGAGGTGTCATTTCGGTTTTTTAGGGATGTAAGTTTGTAACTAATTTTTGTCTCTCCTTGCCAGCGTAACGGTTTGAATGTTAATTTAATTTTGCAGAATATCATTTATGTAAATGTAATTAGAAGGGAAACATGATCGGGAGATGCACAGCACCAAAGAAAATTTATTACTCCGAGGGGTATTGCTCTAATCATTCAACTGCAATATTGAGTTTCCCCAGATTTAATCTAAAAGCAATAAATTACAAAAGGCTAATGTCCTGCCCAACAAAAAGCTGTCATGAACCCAAGTTTCTGTGGGGAAAAAATTCAACTTCATTTCAGCAACAGGCTCTCCTCGTTTACACATTCCTTTTATGATTCCAGTCAAGTCAAAGTAAAATGAATACAAATGTGAGAGTTCGAACACTTTCCCTGAATATGTATGTGTGTCTGTTGGTGATTGTAATAATCAGCAATCCAAGGCGCTGGGACTCGGTTATCTTGGGCAGAATTAAGAATGCAGCCCCGCAAAGATACAACTGCAAATTCTTCTCCCCACCTTCGTGTGACCCTGTGATTTAAGGGAAGGCAAACTTGAGTCTGATTAATTCCAGTGTCCATATGAAAGTCTGTTGCTAATGTGCCGTCGTTTTTGTTCTGCCGACAAAATGAATGAGAAGAAACGAGCTGTCCTTTTGCCTGTGTGAGTGACTGTAACCGATGTACTCCCTGGGAAGCACTGTCTGTGCGGGGAAGTTGCCCTGTTGACACTGCTGGTCTGCATTTACTAAAAGGACGCTTTTGGAAAGTGGAATGAAAACCAAACGGATAATCGAATAATATTGTGTGGTTGCTTCTCAAAACCCTTGAATATAGCAATTCTGCTATTCAAGGAACGTCTCTCCACTTGATAAAACCTGCAAGGAAGAATTGTCAGCGAATAAACAGCTAGGCAAAATAAGAATTGGTAAATGCCTGTCTAATATGTAGGATAAAACACTGTTAAGTGTTGGGGTTTTGTGGTGCAATTTAGTATGAAGGCTGATGCCAACATTACACTTCTCTAAGAAGCGGAGTAATTAGTACAGGAAATAGGTTTCTTATGTTTTATTTAGCCAAATTCATCTCTGGTTTAACTCCACTGTAGCCTGTATTACATTTGTTCTTATTTCCCAGTGTTCCTCTGCACAGTTCTTTATACCATGACCTTTAATTCACCGTGATTGTCTTTTATTTTAGGTAGAGGCCATAGTTCCTCTCTCAATTTGTTAGTATCAATTATGTTGTAAGCCCGGGTTTCTTGGCTCGCAAAATGAAACCCATCAGATCTGCAACAAGTTTTTACAAAGTGCAAATTGGCAGGTTTACAGATTCCCACAGCTGTACATGGGACGCAGGGAGAAGTGCAGGGCTGCAGCCTCAAAGGCATGGAGAAACAGAGCTGTGAGAGGACCGGGGAAAAATGCAAGGAACAGAGAAAAACGACATTGTTAGAAGCAGGGGAGGAGGGGCTCAACATATGAATTACTCATGTCCTTGAGAGGGAAAAACAAGTTTTAGGAGGATGGCTGAAAGCAGTGACTAGCAGTCTGGAGGATGAGAGAAAGTGGGCTTGTTGGGACATATAAACAAGCTGGTGAGGCTCAGGATGTGCTGCTCGCCAACAAAGTAAAGCCAATTATGAAAACAATTATTGAATTCAAATCAGTATCTTCCTCCTTGTCCCAACCAAGCTCTGGAGATAAGGTTCAAGGGCTCCTTGTGAATGACTTTGGCTGAGAGCAAGGGATGTGTGTGTGCGGGTCTGCACTGGGGTCCCATGCTGTGGTGGCACTGATTGGGCAAGGAGGCAGCTGCCTCCTCCTCCTTCTGCCTCTTGTGTGTGTTGCAGAGATGAGTTCCTGCACTGGGAACTCTTCTTACAGGACTGCTTCCACGTGGCAGGCCCCCCAACTTCTATTTCGTTTCAGCCAACCCAAAGTTAAACTGAAAGGAGGAAAAGATGATTGAATAGATTCATAACAGCATACATACTGCATCAGCTTTTGCTCTGTAGGGTACTGGTGTAAAGCTGTTGTAGTTGTAATTCTCCACCCACGGGTGTTTAGGGAGGTACAAATGTGTGCAGCAGAACATAGGACAAACTGCTGTGGGTACACTTAATTAACAGTGAACATGCATAGTACTAATCATCTTATCCTTGATTGTATGCAAGTACAGCACAGATCACGACAACCTGAACAGTAAGCTGCAGGCCTCTACTATATGACTGCATAGAGGATCTTTCGCAAGCGGGGCTAGTTCCGTGGCTTTTTGCACGCAAATCAGTGGAGAATGACAACACTGCAGAGGAACAATGGAAAAGGTCTCACCTTAGTGATCCACGGTGTACACAGATTGCAAGATGTAGCGCTAAGAGACCTGAGATGTATTTTTTCATTTCACAAGATGTAATTGCTTTAGTTGCAAAATAACGTTCAAGATTTTTTTCTCTTTGTTTTTGCATAATGCAAGAAGGGGAATCCTGCATCATGGAAAATGTTCTCTGCCCCAAATAAAGACTACTGTTCTAAAATTCCTTAAGATACGTACATGAAGATTTTATTAGTCAAAGAAGTCTTCCAAGATCATCATCATTTATTACAGTTCCTGTGTTTTTCATTCCAATGAGATTTATAATTATAAACTGGTAATTAAAGAGGCTCCACTCTGTAATTCCATAGGAATTCCACTGTGATCTGACATTAATTAACAACCAATTATAAATTATGATATAACTTTTAAAAAACCCACCAGTGTCTGGATGCCTTCTTTCAGTTACAATGAAATGTTAGAAGGAATTTTGCTTTTGTAAGCTGGAGCCTTATTGCAGATTGATAGGTACTACCGTGTGTTATGGATGTGTTTCCGTGATGCAACAACTACATGGATGGGCAGGTTCAACCTACGAAGGATTTGAAAGAATTTTTATCCTCATCTTTCTTGTAAGAGGCATCTGTCTTGCAGGATTTCAACCTTCTGTCATGTCAACAAGTGTGCACACTTTAAAGCTTAGATTTTATCTGACTTGTTATGTAAATTAGACTGATGTGATGCATCGCTTGTCTGCCCGATGCAAGCTTTCTCTGGCTTGAAAGTATATTTTCAAAAATTAGAACCAATCAGGAAAAAGAGAAAAAATAGTTACTGGCTCCAGTGAGAATGTCTCTGGGATAGAGAAGATGTGATAGCAGGTTAAGGGGATAGTCCAAATTCTGGCATTATTTCGCCATCTGCATTAAAGATCTGATGTCTAATGGAATTTGTATGTCCCCAAAATCTGACAGGTAGAATGCTATAGAATGCTACCTACACATATGTGGGTAATAAAACACCTGGTGCGTGTGGATAATCACCTCTTTTTTTTCTTTTCTCCCTGCACCCCCCCCCCCCCCCCCCCCCCCCCCCCGCCAACTCAGGTCAGTAATCATCATTAAGCTCTTTGGAAAGATGGGGGAAGTGGGATAATACCGAAATCCATTACTTGCAAAACCATGTAGAGAACAAGAAACATAAAAGGAGGCAACAGATTCTTTTTGCATGGATGAAATCATGAGGTAAGTTTTCAAAGCCTTGCCTTGCAGATTAATTTCCACCATCTCCATTAAGCTTAATGAAAATCATGTGTGTGTTTCTGGGTATTTCTTAGCACGCTCCTCCCTTGCCTCTTTGCAGCTCCTCCCTGGGACCTTCCAGACCTCCTTTGATCAAACCTCCGAGACCTCTCCCATGAAGTGCAGCT
This sequence comes from Platalea leucorodia, assembly GCF_965183815.1. Lineage (NCBI taxonomy): Eukaryota > Metazoa > Chordata > Aves > Pelecaniformes > Threskiornithidae > Platalea > Platalea leucorodia. The sequence continues at coordinate 10,084,654 of NC_138825.1, forward strand.
TCTGATCTGATCAAAGTTAGTATGGGTTACGGAGTGAAGTGTGGCCCTTTTAGTTGTCTCCACATCCAGCTTTCATTATAAAGCAACACTGGTCTGAGCACGAAGTTGTTCAGGAAGGTAATAGTGTGGCTTAGTTAGCAGCCAACTTTTGTTGGCCTTGGAGTCCTCACTGTTTCTCAGAGTCAGTGTGGTTGCAAGGATGTACAGCATTTATCCTTCTGTTGTAATTTTCTGCCGATTTTACAATAGGTACTGGCACAGATCTGTGGGAGCAATCCTTTTATTTAAACTCAGACAAATCCAACAGTCTTGACCAAGAGATAGTCCTGTCTGTTGCTTTCTCCCTCGTTAATGTGAATGTACCTGTTCTCCTATAAAATAGGTAAGATTTCAGCTGGAAAATTCCCATAAAAATCTCATCCTGTTATGTTGCATCTAACTTGTTATCAGGGCATCTCTGAATAGCTTTGCCAGTTAGCCAGAGATGTGTCACTGACAGCAAGGAACAAAATGCTTTGACGCAGGGAAATGTTATAAACTTGCTAGATCAGATCAGCATCGAATCAGCCTACTCCTGTTGGACCCAGAGAGCATACATGAACTAAACTTGCTGCTTTTACTTGTAACTATCCCTAGAAGGGATGAAGTTTTTAAGATCTGGCTACATGCATTTCAGATATTAATATGTTCTTTTGGTTCTGTGCCTGAATAAGATTTAGAGGAATTTGGAGAGCAGCTGGACGCTAAAGCTTTAGGAGATCCAGCGTCAAAGCAGGGCTCGTAGTAACCAACATCCTGTCAGCAAATCCTAATGTTCTATATTTAACCTACTATTAAAAGTATGTTTTGTTATTTTTGTCTACCTTCAACTCAAAAGTTAGGTTTCTGTAAGATTGCAGAACAAGGCAAGCTTGGTTAAGGCTATAAAATTTATCTCACTGCTTTCTTTTTAGCTCACGGTTGATCTGATGGCAGCTGAAAGGGCAAATGAGAAAGGTAGGTATTATGTTTCAAGGGGAGAGTTATAAAAGTCTAAACTGCATCCAAAGTATATTTTACTCGTAATAATGAGAACTGGATGAACAGCGTTTAAAAAAATATGAACCTGCCCTAACTACATTGGTTCAGAACTAACTGATCTAATGCAGTTTTCCAAAGAATAATTGATATTATATAATCATAACTGGCAGTTTATGTCATGAAAGTGACACTTGACACTTTCCTGCTAACCAGTTTAACATCATCAATTAAAACATCACTTGTGTAATGACATTTTAGTAACCAGTTTAATATCATAAATTATGACATCACCTTCTTTTATGGCATCAGGGTTGAATAAAAGGTTTTCTTTAGAAAAGAGAAAAAGGAAAAAAAAGGAGTAAACCTTAGCATTGCCCCTCATTTTGTCCTTATAAAAGGCACGTATGTTCTAGCCCTCTGGTCACTGTCCTCATTAGGGAGGATCCGAGAGCTGAAAAGCTACAAACAAGGGTGAAATAAACAATTGAAAAGGCTGTGCTTCGGGTTAGCACAGACAACCTCCCAGTAGACAGTAGTGTCCTTTGCATAACACCAATGGAAATCATCCAGAAATGGAGAAGAAAAAAGTATGGGCATGCTCATGGAACCTGATGAACTCAATTACAGTGCAGTAATATTTACCGAGATGTGGTGTGAAAGTTCAAGATTGCGTCATTACCCACCAGTCGGTGTTCTTTTTCTGCATGGTCAGTGGCTTTAAAGTAATCCCTTATATCTTATTCTTCACTGAATGGTCAAATTTGGGTGCTGGAGTCTGGTGTTCTACATCTCAGACTCTTGTGGGCACTGGATTTTATGATGACTGCTGGTGATTTGAGTCCTGAGTTGGCAAATGGCTCCATTTATTTGTATCTATTTAGCCTCATGGAACCAGACAGGAGCCAGACATGAATTGAGTTTAGAGGATTCTCAATTAAACAAAGGTCTCTACGAATGTGTGTCTTTGTAGGATTAACTGCAAGGAGTCAAATATTTTAAGTCTATTGTGTGTTTTCAGAGCTGGCTTTCTAAAGGCACATAGCATCAACTTCCCTCTCTTCCTACCAAGGTCAATAAAAGTGTTATCAGTGACCACAGCCACAAGCAGAACAAGTCATAATCAAGCATTTTCAAAATTTTTCCTGCAATTTTTTGTCTTGAAACTGAATCATTACCATATCAAGTTGTGCTGAACTCCACTGGGACTCCACCCTGAGATAAAGCCCAGTATGTCTTCTAGCACTTACGCAGAAACTTAACCTTGTACGTGAAGATAGGCCCTGTGAGTTCATGTGCTTCTCCCATGGCTTGCCTTCATATCAGGTCCTTGGTTTGCAAAGTGGGGAAAGAATCCTAGATAGGAAGTCAAGTTCACACTGTAAAAACTGAACAACCGTTGTATCAATATACGACATATACTGGGGCATAAGTATTTCCCTGAGTAATCCAGAATAATTCCCTTGGTAATTCCCAGACTGTAAATCAAGGATATGACAAATGGGTGCCGCATGCCATCTGGGCAACTGTTCTGTCCTCGATCAAGTGTCCAGTTGATAAGTTGGTAAGTATGGTAACATTTCTTAAATTACAGACAAAATTTTAAGCAAATCCATGTAAATTGTCAGTGCATATCTTAGTGGTCTCTCGAGGATGCCATGATTTACCTACTCTCTTTTCTCAACATTTTTTCAAAAGTTTTTTTCGTCCATGAATATTTATGTCGATGCCTCATTTGCTGACTGAATTTCCACTCTGCTGAAATTATGCTTCCCCATAGTGCACCCAGGAAAGGTGAGCCGTTAGAGGTGAGAAAAAGAGATTCCATGACCTTTAGGAAATAGCAAGTGGCACTAGATAAAACCTATTCTGTGAGGGCTTACTTATGGATTGGTTGGACATAATTACCAAAAAATTATTATCTCTCTGAAACAATTAACTTCTGGTAGATCAGCGTCCAAATCTCCAGAAGCTCTGAACTTTTGCAAATTGGCTTTGCCCATTGCCACTCTTAGGCGATGAGTAATTCTTAAAATAGGCATGAGTGATAGATACCACATATTTCTAGTTATGAGTATGGACTTATTTACAGCTGGCATTTTTTTTAAAGTGAGTTGTAAATGTTAAGGTGCTAGATTCAATGCTTATGAATGTGTTTCCTTGGTGATAAAGCTTTCACTAAGCACGTTATCTATCTGTGCTATCTTATATGCAGACAAGAGATGATTCACACTCTATGTTATAGGTCTTGTGCTTTAAAATTGAATCCTCTATTGACTTATGGCTGAGAAACACAGAAATCAAATCCACAGCTGGTTCTTCTTAAAAGTGAAGTTTTGGCAAAAGCAATGAAGCCTTTAATGCATTACAAAAGTGTGCATTTTTTAAAGTTGTTTCACTTCCTATATTTTCTCTAGAAAACTCCCTGAAGTTAGGAGTGCTCTTTTGTGTCATCTTGCAGTTTCAGCAGAACATAGCTTTGATTTTGCATGCCCCACTACTGCCTATTAAATGCAATGTTTATGAAGGTGTTAGTTCATGGGGGTACACAGATTAAATAAACAAATACGTAGAAGGAAATCTTTATGGCACAAAGAAGCAATTTATCTAATGACAAAGCAATTGTGGTTGGAAATCTCTTCAGTGGAGAAATAGAAACAGCTTTGGAAAAGGTGAGGTGGGACAGAAAGACTGAGCAAAACCCTCCTTGCACGGACGAATAATGTCACTTCCATTAGAGTGAGAAGTGCTGGCCCAGTTGAGGTCGATGGGAGTTTTGCCATTCTTGCCACTTAACCTTCCTTTGCAAGTAAAATAAGGAAGAGTTGGCCCATTGGATGTCTGTGAGGAGTTACCTAGTGCATCTCTGCCTTACTCTGGCCTCCTATAAAAGGATGCTCTTGCTTTTGATCAGCTCTAGCACTCTTGAGCTTAACAGGGGTTATGACACAGAAGAACAGGTAGATGCAAAGGATGCAAAGTGAAAGGAGGCCTGCTGCCAGTGAGACACTGCTGATCACAAAAAGCCGTCATCCCAGCACACGTTACACGTTAGGATTCGAGAACTGTAAATGGCATAGGGTTATGTGCATTAATTGCATCATAAAGTAGAGGGGCCCCGAAGGAGGTCTGGTCTCAGCTGTGCTATGACTGGGACAAACAATTAATGAGAGATCTTACAATCTCATTAGGCAAGACAGAAGTAGAGAGTATTAATCTCCCATTCTCCGTGTTTGAGACTTGAGTTTAAACATGCCCATCATTTACACAAACAATCTATGGAGTAGAGGGGAATGGACCTCACTTTTCCTGAGTCCTGTTCCCAGTTTCAGGGACTGGCTTTTCTTTCCTTCCTTTTTCCACCAGCATGAGCTCTGCAACTGCCCTTATTGTGCAGAAGTCATCAAACGCTTGTTTAGGTTTGCTTTTTGTCTCTAATTCCAACTTCTATTTCTATGGTTTACATTTTTGACAGCTGCAGTGTCATACAGTAAACAGCAGACTGTTCTATTCCCAATGATCTTCTCTTAATTTGTTAAGTAGCTCCCTGCTATCCTTGCACATACAAAACTGTCCTACACATTTTTTGAGAATGTTATTTTGTGGGGCTTCAGATACAGTAAGGGTAAATCAAGAACCAAGTCAAGTGGCATTGCATTTCTGAAGCACAGTGGAGAGACTTTCTGACCCTCCAGGTTTTAAAACCTCTTTTTGGCCATTTAGGAGAAATGAGCCAGATGTTGACCCCCTTTGCTACCCATTTAGCAAGCTGTAGTCCAGGCCATAGCACCTTACTCAGTGGAAAAATGGGTTCCCTGGTATGTGGTAATGCCCCCCTCCCAGGTCTCAGCTCTGCTGTTGGAACTGGTACAGGCTTTCTGGCATCCCTAGATAAACCCTTGTGTCCTTTACAAAAGCTGTCAAGGGCTGGTGTTGGCTTTGGAGAAACCTTAGAGATGGAGCACAAGGCTAGAACACCACGGGCCAGCCCCATACAAACCCAGGTGGAGGCTACCAAGGTTAGGAATGGCTTTACGTGCTCTCTACCTCATGGGTACAAGGCCTGTAGGACTAATTTGGAGAAATCTACTCATTGCTGGGTGGGTGTGAATCTAATTGTAAGGATCTTTCATGTCAGCCTTGAAGCAGACTAACACCCTGCAGATGGCTCTGATTAGAGGCCAGAAGAGAGGAAGAAGGTGCAGTGCCTCCTAGAGCCCGTATTGCTGCTTTTGGATTTGCTGCCGTTGTTGACTTGGCTTTGGGACAGCTTTTGCTGGAGCTGTTGCCTAGATCTTGATTTTCGCATTGTTTTGTCTTTTGTTGCACTGTTTTGTCCCAGTTTATCTTTGGAAATGTCCAGAAATGGAAGAGGCGCCACTTTGTCAATAGTGGGAGGGGCAGCGAGTTTGTCTCTTTCACTCCTGGTTGGCCTTGAAATTCCCCTTAATTAGTATTATCATTAGATTCTCACTCATATCACCCACTCTGTCTATTCTGCTTAAATATACTACCTCCAAACACAATAAATCTGAAAAAATGTGCATATTATTTTTCTTTCTAAATCAAGTCCAAAAAAAATGAACGAGCAATTTAGTTCCGCTATAGTAAATGCTGATTTTGCCGCTTAATTTTTTTCCCCTTCTTTCCTATTTCCCTTTGTTTTTCTCCACATCTCCAGGATACATAAACTCCCTGTCACTCTCACAGCTCTTTCCAGCTATGCAGCTGCCTGTCAAGGAACACATGGTAAAATTCCTACCACTACCCATTCCTTACATTCAGTCAAGTGTTAGACCAAGATCCACAAAGGTGATTTGCTTGCCTAGGTTTTACCCATTCCATGAACATGTTTGCAATTTAACAGGAAACAACACAAAGCAAACAAACTGCCCTCTAACCTAGGAAATTCCTCTAGAACATCTCCCTTGGAAAACTCCTGCATCAGGACAATCAAATGTAAGGGGATTTGGAAAAATTTGGTTTCACCTAAACTTTGGCTGGGTAACACACTTCCTAGAGAGCGGTTTCCTTTGTGAAAACTATCTGAAAATGGACTGAGATGAAGATTAGTATTTCTCCTATCCCATCCTTGTCCTAAGTATATTACTGAATAACACTACTAATAAAAAAGGATTTTGTAGGTTCCTGAAAGTTGTTCAAGATGGACCCTTGTGAGAGCAGGGAAATGAGTTTGAAGGATGCAGGTCCCATGTCTTTTTACTTTGCCACATTTAAAGAAGTGCAGGAACTAAAGCATACATCATTGTCAATATTTATTGTCATCTTTGTCAATATTGTCATATTTATCCTCAGTTACAAAACTGACACATTTTTCGGGTAATAAGTATTTTCATTAGTGTTATTTCCTTCCTCCACGTTGAAGCATTTTAGGAAAAGTTACAGATCTGACAAACAAAATAATAAACAAAATGAAACAAGAGAATGTTTGCTTTTCTAGCAGTATTCTTTCATAGTCACTGTTGACACTTCTAGTTTTCTGACAATGGAGCTGTTAAGTAAGTCCGTTTAAACTCTTTCCCAGCCAGAGCCAAAGTCCAAGGGAATTCCTCCTTTAAAATGACAATGTGATACTTGGTATATCTGTTTCTCAGCACCTGATTATGAGCTAGGGAGTATGAACTAGTTATATTTAAGACTGTAATTTGTTTTTTAAAGTTCCTCTTTGTCATTCCCCATTTTTCGGTCCCCCTACAAATATCTTTTAAGAGCACCTGAAATCCTGCCAGAGCCCAGAGAACAAAGGCGGGTGCACAGGTGTTGCAAATACCCGGCCATTCCACTAACCGATGGCTTTGCAGGGAGCATCGTGAGCATCAGCTTTGATTTTAAAGTATGCTGTTGCTTTGGCACTGCTGGGGGGGTAAACAAGTGAACATTATGTCATTTTTTAGAAATATCCATTGGACTTGCACGGATTCTCATTAGTTGACGTATCAAGCTTTCACTAACTACAAGATAGGTAAGCTAACAGATACATCAGTTAAACCAAGTTGAGCTTAAGTGTCTTAGATAATAAAGCTTTGCATAAATTCTAATTCAAGCAATTTCAGCAAAAAGCATAACAAGTAGCCAATCTGGGATAAAAATGTTTTTATTCCAGTACCTTGTTCTTCATAACATCCTTCACAGATGCTATAACATTATTTTACTCTTTAGAAAAATATCTAACAACATGATTGTCTCACACCAGGCATAATCCCAGTGGAAATTAAAATTGCGTGCATTTTCTCATCACTCTTTATTTAACAACTGGGAGAGTTTTAATATTTGAAACTCAGCAAGAAAATTGTCTTGAAACATAGAGATTCCTTTGGGGTAATTTCGCTTTTGTTTTGTGTGAACTTTAGCTGAGCAATTTTTTTACAGTAATGTGGATCTATGGATTGCGTGACGGTTAACAGGACTTTCTATATGTGCTTCTCACTTAACGTATAAGGAAAAATAGCAAAGAACATTCTAATAAGATCATTTGAGTCAGCTAGCCTTACTAATAAAGATGCCCCATTTCAGGTTTTTTAATAGTTTCTCTTAAACCCGTATCACTGGGTTTAAAAGTGAACCTGAAAGTCACTGTATTCCTGCATGAAAGGCAATGAGATTGTAACACTTCTTCAATTTTCACAACAATAACATCAGACAAAAGAGGGTGAAAGAATAAACTAAACTCTGCTGTGAATATTCAATGCCAGGACCAAGCGAAGACAGGAAAAACACTGTAGACTCTTACAATAACTAAAATTACAGTATCTTATCCAGAGCTATGTTTGATGAAAAGAGCAAAAGTTGGTTCTAAGAGGAGAAGACAACAGAGAATAATGTACAGAGACCTCTGCTTTGTTTACATGGAGAATCTTTGAAAAGCTTTCGCACTATTACTTCCCCAGCTCACCCTAGGGTAAGACAGCAGGGTAGGCTGGGCTAGGACAGAAAATAGCATTTTTGCATTGCTGACAAAAAGTGGGGTGCTATCCCTGCTGTAAAATCAGTAAGAAGGATTTTTTTTATAACTCCCAAGTATATACTTGGCCCCAGTGCAAGTCAGTTAGCATTTTCCTTGGTGCTTTTGGAGACGCTGATTTATTTTTTTTTTTTCTGTAAGTGAGAGAACATCTGGCATGGCCAAGAAATCTAGCATTGATGGGACTTGGTAACGCAGTTTGCTTGACCCAGAGCAGCAGTATCCAGAAACTGATGGCTCATCTACAAACTGAGGTGGTTGTTTCCCTTCAACAACTAAAGGACAAATGCTTGCAATGCAAAATAACATTACAATAGGCTCTTGCAAGTGGCCATAGAAAAGTGACAGTGGATTTAGTAGGGTTGATTGTATCAGCTGATTTCCATTCTTCAAACCTTTTTCTTTTTCCCTGTAATATCGACCCTCAGAAGATAGGCTTGCTAGCGAGGCACCATGGCTATCACGTAGTGGCTTCCTATATTCATTATAGCTTAGATCTGTTCTGCAGATTGGAGATTCAGAGGTCAATAAGCACTTTCAGAAACACTCCATTCATACTCAGAGACTGTGGTTATTGCGCTGCCTTGCATTGGGCGTTGTCACTTGTTTTCATGTGTCCAGCAGAGTAACAGTGGCACTCCTGTCATTTTGCTTGCACTCTTGATGTTTCCACCTTCAGCATTTCTGAGACACAAAGAGACCTGCCAGTCCCTCTCAGGAATTTGGGGCTCTTCCATCAAGTGTTTCTAGCAAAGTCAAAACAGCAATGATGTCCCAAGACCTCTGTTTATGCAGAACTTTACACTGGGGCTAATATTAGTGCCACCACGTTCAAACCCGTGTTGCTTGTCAGCTGGGATGATTGCACATTGAAGTATATGCTCAGATACGTATTTCTTTGGATTTCACTCTTACTGTAATATTTTAATCCTTTTCTGTGAATCTTAATCATGACATTTTTTTCTCCCATTAAATGTCTGACAGGAACTTTTGTTTTCTAATTCTTCAACTAACAAGGGAATATCTCAGGCCTCGGAGTTGTTTCAGAAAACAGGTGTCAGATCTACCCCTCCAGTGCAGCATCAGCAAGACCAAACAGAAACAGAAAGTGTGCTGTGTGCTCTTCTTCGCATTAGTCCTGTGCAGAGATACAGGTGAGTATTTGCCAGGCCAGAACATTTATCAGCAGACTCCATTTCAATGGCATAGTGGGTACCTGTGGGTAAGTCTGTAAGAGAACAGAGGTCACTGAAGGCGTTTATTCTCTGACAGTTCTGCCAATCACGCATAACATAAGACCTCAGGAATCTTAATATCATGGTCCAAATGGGCTTCAGATACTTGCGGAGTGTGGGTAGCCGACAGCAATTCGATGTTGAAGGGAGTCCACTGTAAGTGTTTTGCAAAAGTCAAGTTTTTCATCAAAACACCAGATCACTACCAGAACCCCTAAAAAGCCAGGAGCCCGTTGTTCCACCTGTTTTTTTCTCTGCACCTAAGCTGAATACCAGGAATTCGGTGCCCTGGTAGTGGGTGGAAAGACCGTGTTTCCAAAAAAAGAAGGTTATAGGTAAGCTCAAGGTAGGCTCTGACTTCCCTTGCGATCTTTATGCCAAGAACAGGGGCACTGAGGTTGTTGTCAGAGTTACCTGTGTGCAAGCCAAGTGCATCAGGAGGGCCACTTTAGACCAGTTACTGTCAAATATGTCTGTCAAATCTCATACTGTTCAGCCCACACAGGCACATGTGCAAGATGAGCCTTCTGAGCAAAGTTACTACTACCTTCTGCCCAGGCAACAGGCTCTTCTAAGCCAGGGGCTGATTTTGCATTCTAAACCTTGGAAATTGAATTTAAATTGGTTGAGGCCAGGATTGTCTTTGTTCCGTTTGTGCAGAGCCTAGCACAGCAAATACGAGCCTATGATCTGGTCCTTATGTGCAATGGTGTTGTGGAAGGCCTGATATCCATGTCAACAATTAACTTTATTTCCTACTGAAAAGCCCTGTCATCGCCTTGTCCATGCTCAGGCACTGAAAAGACTTTGGTTTGTGTCAGTCATGGGTGACTCTTTGGACTGTACACAACTCTCACCATATTATTCACTGAGGCTGCCAGTTATTTCTGTTTGCAGACCACCTTAGTTGTCCTTTTAAATACGGTACTTCTCATTATCACAATCTTTCAACCCTATCAAAGTCATCATGATTATTTCCTAGAGTCTGTATCTCCTGTGTTAGCATGACTGATACAAGTATATTAAAGAATTTCCTTTTTATATTCCAGCCTGAGTATCAGTATTTGGGGAACAAACAGGTCATCTTGCTGATAGAAGTTGTTTGTGTGCAGAAGGCATTTTATTTCTTATTCTCTTTGGTATTTTAACAAGGGCAATCAAATTAATTCAACATTCTCTTGTGAGATTTTGCCTTCTGGGTAAAGAACATCCTTTACCTCCCCTTCTCCCCCTTTTCCCAAACAATCTTTGGCTATGCTGGGAAGATGGAATGTATAGGTGATATCCCTTTCAGAAAATATATCCATCATATATCACAAGTATTGTCATTATGATGTATTAATGCAATGCATCATCAGAGAGCTGTCAGGGTGAAGATTTATTACGCTAAAATAAGTTATGGTGAGACACTGGGGAATGGGTTGACAGAATTTTTGTTTATTTTTCTAAATTAAGGACTTTTAAAGTAAGTTTAAAAATCTCTTACCTTCATGAAGTAGTAGGAGTGAGAGGGTCGTAGAAAAGAGGACTTGAATCAGAAACATCAGAAGGACTCAGGAGGCCTCATAGAATAAGAATGTAGTATTTTTTCCCCCAGGTAGTTTCTATGAGGTCTGCAAAGTTTAAGTTTCCAGCTTAGATGAGAACTACAGTGGGCAGTCAAAATCATTTTAATCAACCCAAACTGGACTTTACTGTTTCCCCTTTAAAGGAAAAGAGAGTCACCAAAGCATGAAGACTTGGACTAAAAAAGGCAAACCGAGCTAAAAGTGGTCTAAAATAATTGCATTTTAGTACAAAAGGCTATTCCCTTTTCCAGGTGTGTCCAGTGGACTTGTCATAAACCTGATACAAATGTGCTGAAATCAGTGAGAGCTTTTTAGCAGGTTTGTACAGACTTTGGATCAAGCCCCTTCCCTGCATCATGTGGTGAAGCCATGAAACTTGGCACATTTATAGCATTGTAACATAAAGCCATCTGTGTACAAGTACAAACTTTTCCTTATTGCCAAAGTGCTTAATGTAATTACAATCAGGCTTGCTTCTCCTTTGCTCAGTTCATCCATATGCTGAGATGGATGAGAACTTGCACTGGTAAAGAATCCTGCAGCATCTGAGTTTGCGTGCCGCTTACAGCAGTGTGCGTTGCTAACCTTGTAAATCTTATGAGCTTTTGCATTTTAAGGAACACACGTAAAGTTACAGACTGTCTTACAGGGAAACTGGTAACAGAAATATGCCAGAAAGTTCAGCCTGGGTTCTTTTCTTGCTAACTACACAAGGCACCTGACTTAGGAGCCCAGTCGCCGTCACTTCCCTGTGTAGTCAGTGAGGAGTCAGAGGTGTCACAGAGTGTGGGTGCCTGAGATGGGAATTGCCTTCAGGAGGTGACTTTTACTCTTTGCTGGCTAGAAAATGAACGCAAGGCTCCTCTTCACCTTGTTCACTGCCTAAAGGAGGTTGTATTTATCCTGAGTGTCGGTTCCCCAGGCTGTCCTTGTCCATAAGCAGCTGCAAAGTAGTTGGTTTATCTTATGATTCTCTCTTTATGTTGACTTCAACTATTTCCAAATGCAGTGTTATCCCATGGTGTTTATTGTATCCTTGCATTTCCTATATCATGGTGTTTGCATGCAGTTTCTTGAATACTGAATATAATGTTGGTCAGTATAAGTTAAATACCAAGGTTGCTTATAGGTTAATGAATGCACCGTGCTTGCTGCTGACTGACGTAATTACTGATAGGTGGTACACTGAGCTTGACCCTGCAGCCCATAGACAGGTACTTGACTTTATCAGTGAGGATGGTATAGTCAAAAGGAATATTAACATTAAAAAGAAACATATGCAGTGGATGCATTTGCAGGTGCAGGGAATAAGTTTTCAGGAAAAAAAAATTGCTGAAGGCAAAAGGTGGTTATGCCAGCAAAGTCTACAAATTTCTCTTCCTGAAGGAAAATAATGATAAGCTGCTTAATTTTGGCCAATTTTAGGAAGACAGTTTAATTAATTACCTAAAATGTAGGTGTGAAATGAGTGCCAAAGTTATGCAGATTACCTCTACCCAAAGTCTTTTATAAACTCTGCTGCTATCAGTATAGGAAAAATCTTTCCTCCTCCATAAACTTCAGAATGGTTTAATCATGTATAGTGACACAGATATGCTGGCTCAAGCCAAATTTATTTTGAGATATTATCAGAAACGGGTACGTACAGATGCTTATAAAGCACCTGCACTTTGCACATGCCAAATAACCTGTTTCTGCGCATACAGAAAGCTTTACTGGCTCTCCGTTAGGTTGTGTAGCTACGTGCCTGTTGGTAAAAATGTACTACTGTCTATGGACACTATATATCCATCTCAAATACAGCAGGGATTTACTTTTCTAAGCTGAGATGTAAGAAGGGCACAGGTTTTTTTAATTGTTCTAACTAGTCAAAAAAATTTTTAGCATGTACTCCTGATCAACAACTATGCTTAATGGAAGAAGGTGGGCCTGGTCCTCTGTAGTGTCAGGGGGGTGAGCTTGTGGGACCACCTTATGAAGCATGGTAATTGAGAAAAGATTTGCATTGGGATCTGTAGACTGCTGACAATAGTTTCTTTCCTAATTTTGTGATGCCAAAAGAAAGGACTTCTGACCCATGCCGCAAGCGTTAAGAGGCAAACAGGTCTTTCATTTGAAGGTTTCTATGGGAGGTTGTCGCACATGCTACAAATCAGAAGTTTAAGTGTTTGTGTTGCACAGAGGTTGGCGTTACAAGGGGTTTGCCCAAACTCATGTCCCCTCTCTGAGTAGGGTTTCACTCAAATTTAGTATCTGTGGTGGTTGCTGCTCGGATCACCAGTTAACACAATCTTAGGTCAGTAAGTTTTAAAGAGGAGGTAAAACATTTTGGAGAGACCATATGAAATCTATCATGGCAAACCACTGATAACTCCACATCTTATTAGCTTCAATTAAGTAGTTCCATGGGGAATCGTGGAACTGTTTAAAGTCATGACGACACATACACACACTTTGTTCCATCCCAAGAAATAATCTGTTTTCCAGATTTCCAAATAGCCAAGCTATTTTGCTATTGTTTTTTTCTTTTCCTCCTTTTAAAAAATAATTTATAAGAATTTATCTTGGGCTTGCTACAGATTTAAAAGGAGAAAAAAGGTTTCGTCTGTCCAACTTTTAAATTATATGCATGACCAAAGATAAATATGTTTTTTATTTATAACTGTGGATAGATGCCAAACAAAGCCTTTCATATGACACACCGCTGCTGTAGTAGAGAAGTACTTAAAACAGTTCCAGTCAAGTTAGGCCCCAAGACTTTTCATGCAACTTCATGCAAAATGGTTAAGACCTTTCGGGTTAGTTGGTTTTTTTTTTCTTTTTCTTTTGAACATCTTCAGAGGTTACAAGTGCAACATGCTTAGAGGATGCCAGGCTTCTTCCTGTCGAGCTGAGATGGTCTGAAAACCACATTGAAACATGGGAAACTGCAGCTACCACAGATTGCAGATGAGGGGGTTTTTTTTGCAGGCTGTAGATGTCTCCTGCCCCTCCCCACGTGGCTGGTAACGGTTGGATGAAGGTTGTGGATGGAGGCTGGCAAAGCAAAGGATTGGTGTGCTGTTATGATACTGGGATGAATGGACTTTGACAATACTGCTGAATAGGAATACTTGTGGAGCTAATACAAACAATTTGTAATTGTCAGAGCTGAAAAGTAAAAACATGATTATAAACTGTGCCTAGGATCAGCTTATGTCAGCTTTAAATGATTTAAAAGTCTAGTGTCTGGAGCTGCATCTCACTTGTCTGTAAAACTCCTTAAAGAAGACTTACATAACCATATAAGCATGTCTCTCCCTTCTTGTGTATTTATTGTGAAAAGTAACCCTCTGTCTAGCTGACAGGAGACAGGTTTTTAGGACAGATGGGAAACAAAGCCTTCCAGATAAATCAGAAAATATGGAATTTCTCAATTTAAATAGAATGAGACAATTGCCTGGTAACAGTAACTCTTTTAGAAACTACTGGTTGTCCTTGTTTTATGCCAGGCTCTGAATAGTTAGGTGCTAATGCACCTTGGTCACCTGGTGGCTTTGTGCTGTGCCAGGCTTGGAAACTGTTTCTGAGTGGATGTGAAGAAATCTGTAAAGGATGCAAACTTCTCCAAGAGAAGGGAAGGAGCATAAGAAAGCATCCTCTGTTACCTAGAGCCTACCATCGTTACGCCTGACCCTAGCTCATTATCCCTTGATATCTGCAGCAGACGATGACCTTTGATGACACTGCACAACAGCATGCAAAGGAGATGCCTGCCTTTTAGTTTTGGCTTGCAAATGCCAAACGTGGTAGCTTCTTCCCCACACTGTGTCCAGCCTTCCTTTACTCAAACGCATGTACAAAAATTAAAATGCTACTAAATGCTGCTAAGCAATGCTATTTAGGTACTAGGTTACATTTCTAATTTTGCTAGAATTGCCTGTGTCTTCCCATCACCTAGGGGTCTGCAGTAGGCTGGAAGCAACTAATTTACCATGTAATAAGATAGGTTCCTGTTGACACAAGTCAAGGGCAAAACTATTAAGTCATTAGGGCTAATGTTGTAACATTCTGATACAAAGGCATGGCCTGGGCCTTTAGATGTACATCTGACCTTTGAGGATTAAGTTTCTTCGCAGCTTATTTTTGGTACTCAAAATCTGTCGTTTTTTTCCTTCTGCTTCACATGCATTGATCTTTGGCCCTGGCTAGGTACAGCTTGCATAGCAGCTTCTGCAGTCCTCATTTGTCCCAGTTTTATCAGAGGAAGTAAGGACAGAAAAGATGTCACATTCTTAATCTCACAATACTAGGAGTACATCACGGATTCCTTCGCTTAGGCACTGCCCAAGAGGTTGCTGGTAGAAGAGAGTCGGGGAAATACAGGTGGCTCTCAGGATTCTTCCACAAAGTAGAGAAAGTAAGGATTGCTTAAACCAATCTATCTAGATGTCATTTAAATATATGTCTTGCTATGGCCCTGTGGTATTTTGGTAAAGTAACTTTTCTCAAATCTAATGGTTTTGCCAATAACCAGATGATTCTTTCAGCCATTGTATCCTCCAGCACAGCAAGTCTGCGCTTGTTTTACTTTCATTGTGTGGGTAAGGAAAGTGCAATGGGACTCCAAAACTTGGCTTGCCGTCATACTTACTATCTCGCAGGATTGGTTCACTTAATGTCAACTTTGTAGACTTGCTTAGCTCTGAAATTTTTGGCTTCATGCTTCTCCTTTTATGAGTCACTCTCTGAAATAAGGAGCCAAGAAATGCTCTCACTTGGACCTGTGCTGGCTTGTGTCTCCATTTACCGTCACTCTGAAGGCTAACTGTTCTCCAGGTGAAATCAGCCTTACCCACAGGTAAGCCCCATGGCCTTCATATGTAACGAACCATTTTTCATTTTCAAGATGCACGAAGAAACCAAATCAAAGGACACCCCAAGCTGTTGTGTTACATCCTGTGTCTGAAACTTTTGACCAGAATGTTTTAGAGCGTATAGACAGGCAGAGAACGTACATTGAGGCCCGAGTGACATTGTCAAAGCTACTCACAGTAAGTCATTATTTAACATGGAAGGCTCATTTTATGTGATGCTTTTGTTAGTTATATAGGAATGTAATAATAATGTGGAGCATTCACAAAAAAAATCTGAGAATGTTTTACATTTCATTTGTAAATTGTTTTTTAAGTCTGTCTTGCTTATGCATTTAGCTTGTCCTTTTGAAATATTGGAAAGGGTTCGCTCTCAAAAAAAAAAAAAAATTCAGCAGACCATTCTTTAAAAAGGACATTTGGGAAGCAAGGCATCCAATGGGCTTATGGCAATAAGTCGTGGAATGCTATATTTCATTAATTTCTGGTTTATTTTATTTTTGTGTTCAGTGTTTTTAAATCTGATGGCGATGAGGAAATGCTGTATTTCATGAACTTGTTTTGTTTTATTTTATTTTTGCATTCAGCGATGTTAAATACAATAGTGATGGGGAAAGGGAAGTTGCAGTAAAAAAGATTTTGCTCTGAAGACTGTACATGCCAAGGTAGGTCTGGAACGGATGCTCATGGCTGAATTAATAAACTCTGACTGTAGAGGTTTCGAACATGAATTTTGACAGACCCTTCACTATGACAATACTAGTGGGAGTCACAATAATATCATCTGCTGCTGAACATCGCTAGTATGTGAGCACTGTTGTGCCAAAGGTTAATATGCCAGTTTTATTTCCTTCTCTCTACAGCTATAATTTAAATGAGTTGCACACATAAGTGATGTTATATGCATAGGGTTTTGCATTAAGTTTGCTATGTCAGATTTGTTTATAAAAATCATATTTTGAACCACTTGCCCAGGGGCTCCGTTCTGGGGAGCTGGAAGCTGATTTCTTTTAAAGAGGCAGTTTTCATTTTCCATGAACTTTGAATAGAGATTTTGGAGCTCTGAACAGGGAGCGCAGTTTTAAAATTAGCACTTGCCCAGGTTTACAATTAGGTTTAATTACTTAGCAACAGAGAGTTTAATCTAGTTTTACATGTGTGCCACATGACCCTTTCCATACCTTACTGGGATTGGAAGGGCCCCCTGCCTCTCTTGGGGAAAATTGCTTCCCAACATTTTGGAGACCATTTACAATGTTTTTGTTCCTATGCTGCAATGTTAACGTTGCCCATAAACCTAATAGTCACACAGTAGTTAATAAGGGGCAGAAAGTTTTATAGTCTTTTCTGCAGTTGTTAAAATCCTGCTACTGTAATTTAGTCCTAGCCACACAAAACCTATCAGTTGTGAAAAATAAGACTCTCTATATTGGTGTATTCTTGGAAACCAAGGGAAGAGAGGACATCTCCTGAGCATCTAGCTGAACATAATGAACTTGGGGATTACTTAAATTGCTTGGCTTGTAATATATAAACACTCGAGGGCTTGCCAGCAGTGTACCTTCAGGATTTGTGGCTTTTCTAAAAAAAAATCATTTCTGGACTTTTTTTCAGAATCCCTTGCAGTTAGTGGCACTATGGCAAAGGATCATTTATCAAATTGCCTTTCAGTTACAGGAAATAGAATCCATTAATGATGTCGCAAACATATTTTTAGTCAGGTTCGGCAAGAATCATTTTCTAGCTGTCTTTCTATGTTATGTAAACTAAGAACATTCCCAGGGTACCAGCTGAATCGTCCTTTGTGTTGTTGTAGACCTTGAGAACGGTTTTGACCTTCTGCTAGAAGAGATGCTGATATTCACAACCGCACCAGTGGAAATGAGGTACTTCTCAAAGTTAGTAAGATTTCTAGAATCAATCCTGAACTGAAATGGGCTCAAGTGTAATTAGGGATTGACTACTAGTACCTGTTGGGTACACACCTACTCCAGTTCCTTTACCACATCAAGAGGGAGCAGGAAAGGCTGGAGCTGGGACAGAGTGGTCACTGGAAGGAGTGGCAGGCAAGAACAGCTCTGAAAAGGAACAGTTCACAAAGTTCTCTAAAAGAGAACTTTCCATTAATCAGCCTCTGCTAATAGCTAAACAGTTACATTAAGAAAATAAAATAAAATTGGAACCATCTTAAATTCGGAATATTTTTCTCAGAAGATACCTATTCTACTAGCACATGGAAAAGTGGTATGAAGATTATTACACAGTAGTGAAGAGTGGTGGGGGAGAGGAATACGCAAAAGTTTATTTGTTTCAAAATCGGAATACTATGGCCACCATGAGCTCTTAAACGCAATGATACTGCGTGCTGTCTAAAAGGGCAGAGTTCTCATTACTTGGCTGCCATAACTGTAGTTCAGTGCTTAAGATGTTGTGATTTCCTTTAGATTTTATCTTCTGCCTGTGTTGCCTGGGATTGCAGTAATATGTTCTGAGCTTTCTGTAACATTTCTAAAATGCATTTTTCCACAGATTAGCAGTGCATACTTTGCTACTTACATCTTAACGTTGTTCTCCCTCACCGTCCCTGAGAAGAGGGTTATGAGGTGTCTTGGATGAGCTTGGCACTACCAACACATGGGGTTTTGCATCCTCTGAAAACCGCATGCAGTCGGTGGAGTAGAAATCTGCGGGCTTCGCGTTGAATTTAGTGGGACTTTTGAATGCAGGGAACAGATAGTTTAACAATGACAGAGGTGAAGGGTGTGTTGTGTCTGTGGTGGGCGGACGCTTCAAGTGCTCATGAGAGGGATAGAGCACTTACTCCCCTTGCACTGTGCTGAAGCGTTACCCAAATACAGCACAGTTACGCTGCCGCCACGCCATAATAGAAGTCTAAAAAGGAAATGGTACTATTCACTGAGTAATTTCTGACCCGTTGCATGATTACACTACTGGATTCATTTTGAAGCACATATATGGGAGTACGCTTGTAATTATCTGTCTAAAAATACAGCAGTGCCATTTCTGGGTTGGTTTTTGAAGAGCGGTTGCATAAAACTTTATCAAGATGCTTAATACACTGTGGCTTAATACACTGTGCCGTGCTCTTCTTGGGCTGGATTGTTCCTGTGAAAATGAACTCAGCACCGCAATGGTTGCAATGCCTTCGAGCTCTGGCACACTCGGTGCTCTGTATGTGATTCTGCACAACGCGTCTGAAATTCCCATAGCCGTCAGGCTGGATGCTGATGGAGTGGGAAGGGGTAGGAAGTAGAAGCAGGTCCCTGTGCTTGCCCCTTCCCACACAGCCTGGCTTCCTTGCTCCTCCGGGCTCTTCACACCTGGTCTGGTGCCACATATTTTCTGCTTAACCACAGGGGTACGCCAGAACATCCTCCTTTGTTGTCTTGAACAAGCTGTGGGGAGAGCAGAGGGGGAACTCCTTCCCTGAGATGCTCCTGGACACCCTACAACTATATACAGCCCTTCAGTATAGGTTTGCCCCAAAGGTACAATCTGCTGCTGTCTGACAGGCTGCTCCTATCAAGAAGTCAAGCATTGCTCTGGAAAACAGACTTGCTTCGTGCGGTAAGTTTGTTCTCCTAAACCTTGATCCCAAAACCACTGAAATCAACAGTGTTTTGAAGTCACTTTCCACTGATTTCCATGGGTCTGGAGATTAGATTTCACTGCCTTTTCAACCCTGGATCTCAACAATTCCTGACCACCTCGCTCTGGCTCTGTTTTTCTTTACTGCGGAAAAAAAAGATGCTGTTTAACACGATGAGATCTAAATAACTGGGCACTGTGCATGGAAACTATAGCTCTATTGTTAGCCCCATTTCACAGGCAAGGAAGCTGTATCTGAAATGATACCTCCAAATTGCAGCAAAGCCGAGAATAGAATCCAAGTTTCATTCTGTAGATATCCTAGTACAAGGAAATATTTCAGCCTCATTTTCATTTGCAAGTATTTCCAAACATCTTGCCTTATCCTTAGTCTCTTGCAAATGCAGCCGTGAACTGGAAATGTTTCATGTTTGTTTTTCTATTGCATTTCTTTTCTTTCATTTTCTTTACTTTGTTAGTTGCAGTCATTAACAGCTTGTGAATAAATCAGTTAGGGGTAAAAATATACTAATAGGTAATTGAGCCTTTTTATTCTCGTGCTGATTGAGGTAGAATACTACAGAGAAAATGCACTGGTATTTTCAAACCGAAATGGAATTTTTTTTTTCCAAAACTGAACTGACTTACAAAGCTCAACACTCATAACTTTAACTAAGAATTAGGCTCCTTAAAAAAGAGACTGAGACCCTTCTCAGATTTTCCATTACTCAGGAAGTATCCTTAGTTCAGCAACCAGTCAAGGAAGGCAGTTGGAGAGCTACATTGTAGGTGACACTTTGGAATCGTAGTTTTTCGGTATTTATCAACCGCTGTATTTTCAGCTTGAAGGTACCAATGTTTTTGTGTCGCGTAATAAATTACAGAATGTTTACATGCAATTAGGTCTGTGCCGATGGAGGAGAAGACACTGGGAAACAGGATTTTCCAGAGGCAGTAGCTAGTTCAGAGGCCCAGTGCCACTGCAGTAGCTGTCGTCAGGGAGGACTGAGTGGCAGTTCTAATTACCAGTGTCTACACAGGTTTCTCATAGGAAGATACAAGCTGTCACGATCCCTTGCCAATCACATGAGAACTGACCTAGGGAGAACATCAACTGAAGGTGAGTGTACATGTCCGATAAATTCAGTCCCCACTGCATTAGCTTATTTTTAGGGTTGTCCTGAAAAGACATTCAGCCTGTATCATAAAACCTTCAACTGAGCAGAAAATATACAGAATGATGATGACTTTAAATTTGGGTTCATGCCCTCTGGGGCATGAATTCATAGTACTTCGGATATGATTTGATAATGTACTGAATGCTGAAGGAACGCAGAATCTCTAGATGAGTTCATAAAGACAGAGCATTTATGCAATGTCGGTGCTCTCCTAATCAAAGGAAGCAAAAGAAATGTTATTCTTAATTTTACTGCAAATGTTATTCTTAATTTGCAATGAAACCATGCTTTCTATATAAGATATTTCTCAGAAATAGGGCGTTTAAAGTTAGCACATAAATTTATGCATGCAACTGATACACCGTTTTCTGATTTTTCACCTCCTTCCATTGAATGTATTAGAGACTTGTTCTTGAACATAGTTTAGACAATACATGTGTCACAAGCAATGATGAATCAAAGAAAGAAAGCATCCAGAAAGGGAAGCTAACTAGACAGGTAGGCCCTCATCAGCATCACATTCTGTTCCATAGCTACAATAACAGTAATTGAGTCAGACACATGGATTTTAAGTGCCTCTTAAAGAGGAAAGTTAGGGAGAGACACTGTGGAAAGAAAATTATATACTGAAATGTGGCATCTCAGTTTTGCAGCTGCCAACCTTGTTCTGTCAGTAGCCACAGCTGTTGCCTTTTCTTCTAAACTTAGCAGGGGATGGGTGAAAACTAAAGAGAAGCAGTGCAGGCACTTCAGCTGATAAGGAGGTGTGGGTCCAAGTCCCTCTGTGTAATCAAAGGAAAGCTTTAATTAGTTTTAACTCTTGAGAGAGAGGTGTTTTATTTGTGTGGACAGAAGATGACACCCAGGGAGATGTGCGCCTGCCTCATGTGGATGGATGCACTCTCAGGATGCTCCTCGGCAGCCCTTCTTGCACCAGTTAGGTTTTTTCTAGTTTTGCTGGTTTGCCGCTTGCGTTTCGTCCATCTTGGGCAGCAAGCTTCGTGAGTGAGAGAATATTTGTCCCAAAAAGGAGAAAATCTGCTCTCTGGTTCTGCTGCTGATTGGGTATGGTCTTTTAGTATGTAGTCCTCCACCCCAAAGTCAAACCTGGTGGATTTCAAATCTGGAGTGATGAAAAGTATGGGCTTGTTATAGCAGAACTTAATGTCACTGGTACCAGTTTTCAGTAAGTCTTGCAATACTCTCACTGAATTTGTGTGTGGGGTTTTTGTTTTTGAGTGTCAGTTTTGGACAGCATGAGACTAAGTATGAATATTAACTTCCTTTTTTTTTTTCCCCTGCCATTGGGGTTGTAGAAGAAAATGTGAAGACATGACCTGACATTCAAAACAAAACACAAAGATGGAAAGAAATCATCCACCATTTGTGATTTTCAGTATTTTTTTAAAAAATGCAGTCTTACACTTAAAAGCCAGTTCTCTGCTTTTTGATGTGCTGGCTTGGGATTTTTGAGTGCTTTGTCTTTCCATGTGACAGTCACCTGCCAGTTACCCAAATGATCTGGGGAGGTGAACAAAATGCAGATGTAGATCATGTATCCTCCCGAATCACAGACTCTGAAATAATCTGGGCCTTGGCGTAAGGGCATGAAGGGTGTTTATGGTGCAAAGGACTGCTGATGTAGCATTGGAGGACTCTGTAAGATCACCAAACCTGGTGTGGTTTTGACCTATAAGAAATAGTCCTGGGGCAGAGTTACCTGCTGAATGTCTTGCAGCTCGGAGGGATATAGTTGGCTCCTTCCAACACAGAAGCTGGGATTGATTTAACTGAGGTGTGGATAATCAGGAGAGAAGTGGGAATATAACTTCGCTGACAATATAGATATAGCCTGTACTTACCTTATGAGTGAGCTTCACCAGGGGATAAAATATTGTCAGCACCAAGCAGGATAATGCCCGTTGATGCTGAAGTATTGTATGAGCCACTGACTGCGAAGGAAGGAAGGTCCTAAGGAAACAGAGGAAATGTGGATGTTTGTGTCGTATACAGAAACTTTGGCCTGGCCTGCATGCCAGATGATATCCTTCCATCTGGTGAAGCTGAAGATGCTGAGAACAAGGATAGAAGGAAGGGGACCATACCCCAGCTATGTCTAGGCACAATATGTAGTTGAATGAAATAAAATATTTCTTGAAAAATGATTGATGAAGACTAGAGCTCATAACTCCTGGGGTAATTTTGTCACTTTTATCTTCAGGGTGGAGATCACTACATGCCAGGCTGCATTCCTTCATAGCATCTGAATCATTCTTATTGTCTCCACAAGCTGAAAATGAGAAACAGACTGGCAGGAAAGTTAAAATTTTCAAGGTGGAAAGAGCAGGGAATAGCCTGATTTTTTTTTTTTTTTTTTTTTTTTTTTTTTAGATTAAAAGTTCCTGTTGCATTTTTGCAGACAGTAATACACTGGATTTTATGATTCCTCTATTTAAAACAAGACTAGTGTTTCCTATATTTTGAAGAGAAATAAGAGCACCTGAAAAAAGG
This sequence comes from Platalea leucorodia, assembly GCF_965183815.1. Taxonomy (NCBI): domain Eukaryota; kingdom Metazoa; phylum Chordata; class Aves; order Pelecaniformes; family Threskiornithidae; genus Platalea; species Platalea leucorodia. Next base: position 10,107,607 of record NC_138825.1, read on the forward strand.
GCTTACTCCAGTGTGGTCTATATCCAGCCTGGCTTTCTGTGAGCTGCACGGGAAAGAAATATTTCCAAGGCACCAGTGGTTGCCATATCCTGTATGCAAAAAGATTCCATAAATGTCTGAAAACAGATGGAATGCAACTTTGGAGGAATAGATGGATTTTTAATTTTCTGAACATTTTGGATTCCATCTGGTTGAAGTAACTAAGTGACCTAGTAGAATACTTTTACCTTTCTTGTATAATAGAAACACAGCTTGCATTGCTATTGACTGACACGTTCCCCATTAATACGCGGGTTTTACTTGCTCATATATTTGCTTATTTTTAACTCTTTTGACTGCATGACGAGGGATACCTGATGCACTTCTTCCTGCATGTCAGATCTAAATGTTGGCCCTCCCTCAATTCATGATTTGGCCTTGCAGCTAGTAAGGAGGAACTCTAAACCACCTGCCTAAGCCCACCTGACAGCAGTGGGAGCCTAAAGAGATAACATACCGTAGACTTATCTCCTTATCTTTTTTGCTGCAAGCATTGGCACATGTCAAAAAGAAAAAAAAAATACTCTTAATTTTCTGTCTTGTTTAAAGGCAAAGAATAAGGAGGAATAGAGGCTTTGTGTAAGGGTACCAATAAGGTGGATTATTTCTGTATACTGCTCTTTTTGTTACTGGTATTTAGGATGTTGTTAAACAAATAAGAGTAAATACATGTGTGTTTTTAAACAGGAAATGAGCATTTCTCTGTGAATAGGAAATACAGGCAACTTGCACGCAGAAGAAAGGAGTCATAAAGTATCCTACTCTATATAAAAATAATGGAAGACCTAGGTTTATAGAAAAGACACTATTTTTGTGCCTGCCTCAGTGAAAGCTAAAAACCAATTCTGTTCATCCTCCTTGAGAGAGAAGGTGGGTCTTTTGAATCACTACTACTAAGCCTGTATTTACTAGTGGCACTATTTATGAAGCTGATTATTTATGATTTCCATTCAGAAAGTTCTACTGAGAATAACTATTTCCATGCTGATAAGTTCATAAGCAATAGTTAGTAGGATATTGACAATGTGTTTGGTATTAGTTTTCATACTCTTTGGCACATTGGAACATTTCTCAGGGTTATTGCTATGAATATGGATGAAAGATTCCAAAGAATGGGGAATAACAGCCTTTTTTTTTTTTTTTTTTTTTAAGGGACAGTAGCGAGACTGTATTCCACTTCTGGAAGCAAGTATATTTGCGTGACATTAAAAGCGGTTGCATTTTAGAATCACAAGTTGCAGTCTAGCGCAAAGCCCAAAATCATTGAAAGATTTCACTTTTGCCTGACACATTAATGCTATGTAAAAAAGTGTGTTTGCTCAGTCCTTAATAGGACAAAATATAGCATTTCCACTACAAATAACTTTTATATAAATCTCTGGTCACTGTAACCCCGTAATTCAAACTAGGCTTGTTTCTTCTCCCTGAAATTTGTGATTATGAACTTCTGACAGCTGGCAGGAACACACACTGATGCTGCCAGCAAAACTCTGGACGCAGTGCAGTCGTGTTTTGAGCGTCTTTTGCTGGGATCCTGTAATAAGCTTGCCTTGTATGGCATCAAGACAATTGAATTCTCTTTCGCATTATACACTTACGTAATTGCATTACTGTCTCTGAAGCCTTTTTGCCCCCATAAATGATTAAAACTGTTGTTACACAAATTTGGACTTGGGAGACATATTTAAACCTCCTTATACAGAACTTAAGTGGCTGAAAGACTCAGGGGCTGCAAGCATGAAGGATTTGCTTTTTTGTGATTTTCTGAGAGTTTAGAGTTTTTAAAAGAGAAGTCTGTATCCTACTAATAGTACTGATCACATGTTCTCTCATTTGTATAATTGAGAGAATTACCAATATAATGAAAACAGCTCCATCTAAATAAGTTCTCTATCCACAGTTAATAAAATAGTATCTACCCTGAGAGACCTGGAATTTCTCTGCAAACGTTTTTAGTTAAACAAAGCATTTTGTGTACCTACAGTAAATGTGATATTTATTTTTTCATTATTCATGAAACAACTTTAATGTCACTGCTGATTTTCCTGGTAGGATGTTCAGCTTCAGCATACTGGAGCTCATGCTGAGTTGTAGCTGAAGATGTCATTCACAATAAACATGAGCTGCTGTGACAATATGATGGCAGAAGGTGAAGAATCTCTTTTCTTGTGCAAGGGTGTGCATGTGTCTCTCTCTGTGCGTGAGAGGGAGAGAAAGAGAGATTTGATTGTGTTTACAAGATTCATTCACAGCACAGCAGGCAGTAGTCACATTGTAATATTCACCTTAACACAGATAATTTGATTTTCAACCCGGTTATCATGCATTTAGACATAACGATACATGAAAATATATGCTTTATCAGTGCATTTTAAACAAGGTTGCATACTTCAAGTCGGAATATATTAGAGGTGAGCGTTGATTTTTGCAATTGCAGAAGTCCTGGAAAGCACCCTTCAGCATATGTTACAAAATTACTAAGAGGAAAGCGAAGTCTAATGGGTAAGTCTCGGGGACTGCTACCGTTTCTGGGCTGAACTCAACAGGATAGGCTTCCCCAAATTTGACATCTCTAAAGGTGTACAAGTTTTTCCCATTTGAGAGCCTCAGGCACTAATGGAATTTCTTTTCTGAGTCCCAGGTTGTCTCCTGACTGGAAAATGAAGAGTCAAAAAGTCTCATGGCCTTTCTGCCCTTTACACTGAAAGGAAAATGAACTGCCTGATCATAGGACGAATGTTGTCTTGGGTCACCATCAAGATCCTGACCTGCCGAACTGATGTGACACAGGGAAAGAGGTATGTTGACGCTCATCAAGAGCAGAGCCTCATTACTGCATGCTGGAGCAGCCTGAGAGATAAGGGGATCTATCAGCAATTTAATTATAGTCATAACACACTAGCCTTCATGCAAGACAAAAAGGAATCTGCTGTTTGCACTGTGAGATTTCAAGCTCGACTTAAATCTAAAGAGTGTGGACGTGGTTGGGCATGATTTTGTGAATCTCCTGCAGCACATTTGCAACAAACAAAAGCAGGCATAATTCTCCTGAAGTCAATAGAGTTGAGCATGTTGATACGAATGGGGCGTTTGGCCCAAATCCAGTTGGAGTCTTTGCAGTATCACACCTCTGAATCTTCAGGGGTTTTCTTAGTCATTAATATTGAGGCTGTATGGTACCCAAGGTAATTACCATTACTGCTTGAGCCTGGCCCAGGAATTATTCCACAACATGTTGCCTCATTAGTATAATATAATGGAAAAAAACCAGAAACACACTAGAAACTAGGATAATAAGGGTGCTAAAAGGAGAAGACCGTGAAGAAAACAAACACAAGGGGTTGAGGTCCTCTGATGGTGTAAATCAGTATCACCTTCTGTGAGGCTCTGCCAGTTTACACCCTGTGATGCTCTGGCCCATGATTATTAGGAAAGTATGTTGTTGATATGCTCTATAATGGCTTCCATTACCAGCCCGTGCTAAAAGAAGCAGCTGGTGAAAGTTATGTTTATGTTCCACAGATGGATCGGCAATGGCAGACACATAGCTCTGTGTCTGGTAAACAGGTGTTTGACTTTATAGTTGCTAGCTAGCCAGAAGAAGTCAGATTCTTGGTGAGGAGTGTAGGCAAAGGAGATCAATTTAGTTGTTGAAAAAGAAGAAACAGCTCTTTTTCGTTGCACTTTATCTTCTTTTTAAATGGCGAGTAGTGTCCTGAAACGCATCCTGCCTTTTATCAGCATAGTCTAAGTGACAAGGAAGAAAAACTAGCAGGGTGGGGGGAAAAAAATCCCAAAACTGATGGGGATAGTCAAACGATACTGTCTCACCTCCTTCCTTTCTTGCCCATTTTCAGTGGGAGAAGGAAGCACTTTGGCTTCAGACGAAGTGAAAGGTGCCTATAATGGAGTCAAAACTTCCCATGCCAGAGGAGCAACTTCACCAGTTGCTGCAGTGCAGAACAGGACTAGTTGAAATTACAGCAGAGTTTAGCTATGCCTTTGCTGGGAGGTGGAAATATAATCTTCTTTTTAATAAGAAGTGTTTTACAAACCAATTCTGACACCTGTAAATTTAATACTTACGGGTGCACAGCCAGTGCAGAAGGAGAACAATTGTTTTTCAGCTTACTCAAAATAAACCATTTATTTTTACTATGTTTATTCATTTCTGATTGCTCAGAAAACCAAAAAGCAGCTGGGATTTTTTCTGGTCTCTGGATGACAAATACTTCTAGATGGAAGAATGACAACAAGTAAATTCCTGGGTGAATATCATTCAGGCTAAAATTCCTTAAACTCTGAGGGTTTGGGAGCATTTTCACAGATACCCAGCAGTAGGCTGAATACTCATTAATAGCTAATATTATGACTCTGTGAATCATAGTGATCCAGATTCAGCACTTCTAGTTGAAAATCAGATTATTATTTTACTCTTTGACCAGCTCTAGGGAAAGCTTCTTAGTATGTAATGCAAAGAAGTAGCCTAAGGGAATAGAGCAGGCTGGCATCATTTGCCTAAAGCTTTCCCACACTGCTATCAGGTGTCGATCCTTCTGGTAGAAGGTTAAATGCATCCTGCTGAGTCCTTGAAACCAGTGGCCAAGGCAGGCACAAGTGGTTCTCCAAGACAAGAGATGACCCAGGGAGTGGGAAGAGCAGCTGGGACGCCTGAAGAACCCTGGGTAGGTCAGAAGAGATGTTCCCGCTCAGCATCGTTAACTTGTTATCACGCCTGTTTTATTGAAACCAAACTGTTCGAAGGGGCGGCTTTGGAATCGGCGCGTTATGTCAGGAAGGTAGCTGTTTAAATGAAGTGTGAGCAGCGCGTGTTTTCGAGCTTCTGTTGGAGGGAATAGCAAGAGCAGCAGGTGGTGTTGAAATTTATGGAGGAGCAGCAAGCCCAGGCGGCAGCCCCACAGGAAGAGCCGCGACAGTTACCACAGCAGATGGTCTCGAGAATTATGAATGTGGGACCTATCCCCAGCTGCCCCTATAGCCCGGTCCTTCTTGAGCAGGAACCAACAAGATGTTGAGTCCAGGCCTACACAGTCAACTCGAGCAGCAAGACTGGTGGCGGTCAGAGCAACCGGCCACTCTAGATCCATGCCGACCAAGCCTGAGCCAAGTTGTGCATATTGATCGCTGAGCAGTGGTACTGCTGCCGACTAGGAGGGGTACATCTTGAACCAGTTGGGAATCCCAGAATAGAAGTACTGATAAAGGCTCATGGAGGAATTTAACTACCCAGACATCTGTTGAGTAACAAATACAGCTGAACATGCATCATCGCAGAGGTTCCTAAATTATAGTGAAGACAACTTTATGATCCAGAAAGTAGAGACTCCTGAGGAGAAGCCATCCTGGATCTACAGGAGTATATTAATGAAATTTGCAGATGAAACTTTGCAAGTGCATTAAAAATGCAGCAGCACTGTGTTTTAGGATTGAGTTTAGCAGACTATCGTATGTGTTTAGAACGGACTGTCTTCCTCATCCGTTTATTAATTTTTACTGTTTCACAAGTAAACAAAAGTTCAAGCCTACCTTGTCCTGTCTTTAAACCTGTTTGCATCATCCATGCATGCCAGACATTTGAGAACTGCAGACTCTTAACTAATATACTTTGCAAACATCTCTCTTGGACAACACAGAGCTCATGACAGAGACCAAGAGAATTAGAAAAAAGGATAGATAATAGCACTGTGCCAGTTCCCTTCAAAAACGCAAGTGCATACCTTTGCAGAAAAAAATCATTTGAAACAAATGTTGAAGAGGATGAGGAATCTTAAGAAGCAGAAATATTGGAAAGATAATAATGAACAGCAAATAAGGCATGAGTTTTCAATAAGGCACCACAGCAAAGGAGGCCTATAAAATTTTGGAGTACAAACAAAGAGATATTACATCACAGGGTAAAGTTCAAATAGGGCTTTTTTTTCCCCTGGTTTCAGGAGATATAAAATAGGCTAGCACACTGAAACGAACAACAAAAAGGTTACACTGATTATAATGGTGAACTGACAGTAAGACTTAGGAATTTTTGAAAAATCTTCTGGAAGTTTTCATTTACAATGACACTTACTGGAAAAAAGAAAACCAAACAAAGCGCCCACAAAATTTAATTTTTATCCTGAAACAAGGGAATCTGTGAAATCTTAGGGGGAAAAAATTGTCTTAAAATTTCTCACATAAATCAGCTAATCTTTGCCATCCTCAAAGAAAAGCAGCCCTGAATGAATCCTGCTTCATTCCTCAGATTCAATACAGGGATAATGCCAGGTTTACTCTCTAATGATTCATTTCCTTACATCTGGAGAATGTGTCTTTTAAAAATTTAGGGGGGGCGGGGGGGAACAAAGGTGGTTGTTTTTTTTTTTTCCTCTCTCTTGCCAAGTTTTAATTTGATGCATTCATTTCTCCATTACGATTCTGTCCCAAAGTTTATTGTCTCAAACACTACGCAGCAAAACCTTTTTCTCATCTCTTCAGGAAGGTAACGTTTCAATTTACATTTGTAATAGCGAGGTATGATCATCTCAGTGGGGTGGTAACCTTAGTAATCTTCCTGCTAAAAACCTGTTCATTAGCTTTATGATAAAATATGCCTGTGTTATAAATATTTCCAGAAAAGAACAAAACTTTTCCCTTGTATACATTAATCCTGACATCTGCTACAGGTCACATAGAGAAAGAAATATACCTCCAAAAGTGATTGCAATTCAGCATTGTATTAAGACTATTATCAAATAATTCCACTCCGCCTGATCAAAGGCTTTCTCAGCATCTAATGCTAATAATGTTCATGGTCTTGAGCCTTCGCTTTTTCAAAGATTTTAGACTCCCCAAAGCATCACCTAAAAGGTCACTGAGGGGTCAGGGATTGTTCAGCTCTTTGGTGAGAAAGAACTAAGAGCTCCTTGTAATCTTAATATTCAACTTCAGTACACACACACACACACACACAGGCACAAGCAATAGTGGAAGACTTTTTTGTCAAAGGTGCAATCTAAGAACTACCTTCGCAAGCAAGGAATTTGGAAGGAGATGAAAAAATGAATGAGAATCCCTCTCTGGTTATTATTTCTGTCTGAATTCCAGTTTGAATTGGACTCAGACAAAGGACATTGGAGACAAGCATGCTATCAACAAGATAGCAGCAGTGATATACAAACTACCACTAAGAACTCCCTTAACGTGTCCAGGGAGCTCTTCTAAAGAAAGCCTACAAGCATGCGCCTGAAGGCTCTTTTTGCTTCAGGCCGGATGGATTTGCTTGCTGGTTTTGCTCAAAGTTAATTTGTAATCTACAAAACCAGTCTCCTATTAAGAGACAGAAACAAAACCTATAAAGGTAAAAAACTGGCAACAGAATCTTTGTCAACCTGAAGCTTCAATTTTTCTGTCTGCTGCACCTGAACTGGCATACACAGTCACTGAACTGAGTCTCTTCAAGGTTTCAGCACTGCAGTGGAAGCAAAGGACATTAAGAAAAGTCACTTGTGGATCCCAGTTTCTATGAAGGAAGGTATAAAAGGCTCTGAACTGTCCCTGAGTAAGGTTATTAACTTGAAAAGTACTTAGCTGAAACTCTTTCCTGGTGCATTGACTCATGCCCTCCACTTCAGCAAAGCCAGATTACAGCGATTTGCCAACGATTTTGCGGCTGCAAAATGCAGGAAGGTATTTTAATTGCATTTTCCCCTGTGATCAGTTGTGTTGCCATATTCTATGGATGAAATCTTATTGGAATGCTTTAAATAGAACAAAGACTTGGTCGGCTATTCTGCCCTTCCTCTTCCCCACCCAAACTGGTCCAGGTTGTTTGGGTGGAAATGCTGCTTTTATCTAAAAGGCTTTTTGCCTAGAAAGTGACTGCAGATGAACGGTGCCGACAGGAACTCTTCGTAATCACTGGCTGGACTTTCCTCACTTGATGTTTATTTCCCGAAGGAAGTACGCTGAAAAATTTGTATCAGGTTTTGAAATGGAGTGGTGTGAACTGACTCAGAGCCATCAATATGCTGATTTACACCAGCTGAAGTTCCTGAGCTGCACAAAAAAACCCCTCATGTTATATGCGAATCAGCTGTTTAGTAATCAGTGGGATCCAGATTCTCGTGGTTTTACTTCCACAAATGGCAGGAAAAAGGTTTTTATCACATTTTGCCTTCTGATCAGCTCTGAAGTCATACCAGCAAATGAAATTTCAACTCAGTCTTATTTGCATTAATACAAAGATGGTTTAACTGTTTGCTCTGTTCTTGCTCTTCACCCAAGGTGAGTAACCTTGAGTAGTAAGAGGATCTATAACTTGCCTCATTGACCTCAATGGCCCATCTGGTGGAGGTGCAGAGATGATGATCCTCAGGCCCCTGAACAGCCTCTCGAGAGGTATGGCCTCTTCACTGACATCTCCTGAATTGCCTGGTGGAGCAGCTTACCTCTTTCTGTCAAATAAGACCAGCACTTCTGTTACCTGCGTGAGGTCGACACCACTCCTGCAAAGTCACAAAGAAGTATTTAATATCAGATACCAGTTCCCATGAAATGTTTGTGTGGAAGCAGGACTTGGATTTATGCTGAGGAGGAGGAGCGGGGGTGGAAGCACGGGTTGATTAGGTCCCCTTGGTTAGATTGGATCTAGTTCCTATCTTGTGCTAATCCGCCCCAGACTCCTGGCGGTAAGATCCAAAGCAGCATAAAGTAGATAACAGGAGAAGGCGGAGGGGGCTGGTCAGGGGTGTTTGTAAATAAATCTGGAACCTGGGATCTGCAGCCTGCTTGGTTATGGTTTTGTGAAAACACAATTACAGCATAAAATGAAAGCAGGCTGTGCAATGAAAACAAGAGGAATGCCATCACCCAGGTTGGCTTGTACTGCAAACCACCCTGGTCAATCATCCGAGATGAATGGAGGTATCCGCTGAATAACCTCACTTTGCAACTTTTATGTGAAGGCTTGATAAATGAAGTCAGGGAGAGGTACAAGAAAGTGATTAAAACCAGCCTGCGCAAAAGGCAATGATAACCTCCCTGAGCTTGAAACTTTTTTTCCCCTTCTGCCTGAGTTTGTTGGATAATTAACCCTTTCGTCCTTCGGTCTCTGTACACAAACATTTGTATATTCGTACAAAGCAGCTGCCTCTTGACAGGCAATTTGTCACTGGTAATAAATTGGACCCAGTGGCAAGGCCAGCCACTTCCAACGGGGATGCTTACAGCCGGGTACCGTGATCTGGAGTGTCATAGTGGCCTCGCTGTAGCAGAGGACCTTTTCCAAAGTTTAGCTCACTCATTTCTTGTCTCTGGGCTCTCTAGGCTGGCCAGTAGCTCACTTAGGCACCTCCTTTTAGGCACCCTCCTGGAGCAACATGCCCCAGGCCACGCTGGCCAAATGGTTTTAGGGGATGCCAGTCTTGTTGTAGTGAGCTTGAATGGGATATTATTGTCACTAAAGCAAAAGGTAATTCTGGCATTATTGTCAGGCAGGGGCCAGGATTTCTCTTTGTGGACCTGGAACCGTCATCTGTCATCTCTTGTGGTAAAATTATTTACTGACTTAGAGGATGACTTGAGCATGCAGAAAAGCATTTTAACCACATATGGCATAGTCAGAGATCAATAGATTTCCCATTCCTAGGTGTAGTCCATTGTGCTCCTAGGTGCTTGCTGGGGTTAAAAAGAAAGGGACTACCAAAAGGGTCTCACAAGCAGACCCTTGCCGAAATGTGGTCAGAGGCAGCTGCTTATAGTTTGGTTGCTTCATTTTCGGTCTGCCCAACCACATTAGGATACAGAATCAGGCGCTTATGGAAACACAGCTGTCGAGAGTCTGAGTCTGAGATGGGCTCTTAGGTGAAGACTTAGAAGTCAGCATTAACAAACTACACAGAAGATTTCTTGCATGTCAGAGAAATAAGCTTTTCTAGGGGGAACACCCCACTAGACTTGGCCCAAAGAATGGCAGCACCACCACTGCCTGTATTGAACAAAGCTCTTTAAACCCTTACCGAGAAGCAAAATCTCGGCTGAGAAATGTCAACAGAGCTTTTACGACAGCCTGAAAATTAATTGTCCTCTGAAATGGCAGTCCTCAATTCAGGCTTAATCTCTCTTGCATTACTCAGGTAGCTATTGTGAAGTATCACCCTGCTTGCTGCTCTCGCTGACAGTTTCTATATCCCTTCACCACGCCCACTGGAAGGAAAACAATCACATAAATCCCTCTTGCAGGGCATGCTCAAACTCGTTTCTTATTGTGGGGCAAATTTATGGTCACATTTACTATGTAATCTTTAAAGGGGACTGGCTGGTGGTTGAAGGTCTAAAATTACAGATGACCTGGGTGTAAGCAAAAGTGGATTTGTTAAAAAATCTGTATTTAAGGGAGGAGGGAAGGGGGTGAGAGAGGAAAGCTAGATGTTCTCTGTGTAGTTTATGACCTTTCCTAAAAAAAAAAAAAAAACAAAAAAAACAAAAAACCACCTTTAAGAAAGGTAGAAAAGCAATTTTCATTCTGCGGCTCTAAATATCTGTTTATCCCACTGCCATGATGTGAGCATGCCCAGTTGGGATGATTTAGCACTCTGCTGATGACTACCAACGGAAGGACTTCATGTGAAAAGGTAGTCTGCCACAGCTAATGGGCTCTTGTTTCAAAGGGATGCTGTGTGTACATTACTAGTGTATGGAGAAGGTGCAGAAAGGCCTCAGCAGACATTAGGAATGGAGTGTTGTTGATGATGAAAAGGCACTTTGCTGTTGAGGGAATGGTGGGAGAGAAAAGGCGTATCTGTCTTTTTGATTAGAAATGCATGCTTCCTTTCATCATCTGAGCTGAAAAATTGGCTTCTGCTCTTGGTTTATGAAACCATTTTTCTTTTCCCTTCCTTCCCAGGTTTGCAAACTCTTTAATAAATTAGTTACTGTGAGGTGCATGGGTGCAACAATCACCTTAGAGGCTTTTCCCAAATGCATCTTTAATATTTTATAAGTATTTAAATAGATTTATTCAATGTGAACAGCCTGATTTATTAACACTGGCACTCTGGCATGGAAAGGGGGTTCAATACAAATTATGTTGTGTCAGAAATTTTTAGCAGCTAGATCTCAATTTACCAATGGATTCTTGGAAGACAGGAAATAATGGGACCCACCCCGTGTTAATATTTAATCAGGCTTTGGTACCAGATAGGGGAAGCTGTCAAATGAACGAGGTGCAACGAGGGGAGCCCTGTATTACATTAAAACATACATCATGTGTGTTCACTTCTTAGATGGGGGGGGAGAAATGGGTCAGTTATTATGGCAAGTGAGAGGCTCAGACCTGCTGCTGAATAAAGGTGCTTTGTCAGGCTCTGAGAGCTGACCAGATGGAGTTAAAGTCTCACCGCAGACATGTGCAGGAAACCTGAGCAACCAGGTGTGAAACTTGTTTTCCTTTTGATGTTCTGGGTTCAAGAGATGCCTTTCCTTGTGCATATTCAGAAAATAATGTATGACAACAGAAACACGGAACCCGATGTGATAGCAGAGCTGCTTTGTAAAGAACTTTGTAATGATGCAATGAGAAGGGTGCTACCAAGCCTAACACTGTCCTACCTAACTAGTGTACCAAGGGGCAGGGGAAGGGCGGGTTTACTGGTCCTCTGTAGGTCAGTACTCTGTAGGTTACTGTTCTGAATTACCCAAAATTAATTTTCACTCTGAAGTGCCATGTAAGATTATTTAGCCTGGTACGTTACCCTCATAAAAACAAATTGGTTTTATTTCTGTATGGAAACACCAAACCACTTTCTCCATGCAGATTTTGGGTATAAATTTAAAATGCAAGGAAGCTCAGAAGCAAAGTTTTCTGCAGTAGTGTTCACTCGCTTGAATGAAACAGATGAACATAAGGACACAATTGCAAAACAGCTCTGCACATCAGCAGGGCTTTCCTAAATCACTGCACCCAGTGTGGAGCGATTCAGATGAGTTAGGAGTCTGCTCAAAAACTGGCAACGTCTAATTTCTGCTGAGTACCACTGGCACAGCCTCCCCAGTCCACCCCGCAAGGTAGGGGCTAAGCAGGTGAATGAAGAGCAAAGAAGAAAGCTTCAGCCAGCCACACTGTGACCGATACTGGATAAAGAGGGGAAAAGAGGACATCTCAGATGCCACAGATCTTTTCCTGGAATATTTCAGGATGACCCAGCAATGAAGAAACCCTCCAGTGGTCAAGACTGCCTAGCCATAATTGCATGCTCATGTGCAAGGGTTGAGTCCTTTGGAGGGTGTGAACTAGTGTGGTTGAAGTGCCTGGAATAACACTGGTGGGCACTGGCTGAAATTTTGGCCTGTAGCTGAAGTCCTGGTGACAGTGAGCTAGTCTTCTGGTAGGAACTTTATTCATTTCCTTTTCTCAATTATGTTTATTTCTATCCCTTTAAACATGTACTGTCTTTGGTTTCCCTCTGTGCTTGCTTTATTTAAAGAAAGAAGGGTTGAACTGCTAGTCCTTCGTAATGTTAATATTAAGAAAATTGGACAATATTCCAGTAAGATGACTGGATCAAGACAAGATGCTACTCCACACATCTGGTTCTGCCAAAGTTTGGTTGGAATGGTTTATTGTAAGGTTAGATTACCGGGGAAGAACCCCTTAGTTTGTGCTGCGATAGTTGCCTGTTCCTGCTGGTATCAGGATCTCAGTTCTGTAAGCTGAATATTTGGAGGGGGATGATAAATGGAGGAGCGGAGCAGAATGCTCTGCGTGATTTCTTTGTGCTGTTCATGGTTAAGTTGAATTTGTTTTTGTGGAGTGCATACCTGAGAATGTTTTGATGAGACGGTGGCAGATCCAGAGCAAGGTCAACTCTATCTGTGTCGCTGCTTAAAGATCTCCACCTAATCTGCCACAAGGCAGGCTGGCTGCTCAGGGTTGGATTGTTAGTCTCTTCCACGTGGTAGTAGTTTTAGCTATTATTATTATATACTTTTACAGTTCCGTAAGAGTAAACAGAGATATTATGACCTATTTCATATAAAAGAGTAACATAGAGTTACACCTATGTCAGCTATGAGAACGATCATAGTTCAGAAAAGAATAAACTTTTTTCCATTCCAGGGAGGGAGTGTGTCCCTTGGCATGTAGGATTATGCGGTTACAGGTTTTGGGGACAACAGGTCCAGATTTCTGCTGAAGTACCAGCTATGCTTTCCTGCCTCTGGGCAAGGAGGCATGTCTTTCTGCTTTATCCTATTAAGCCAATCTACAGTTTAGGCTATCATTTGCTGCTTATGTGGTGCAAAAAAATGCATGCCACAAAGTTAGCTTCTAAATTCACTGATTTGCTTTTTTAAACCACTGCAATGTTTAGCATCTAATATCAATGTTCTTAGTAATGTCGTATTAAGTCTTCACTGTGGCATATTATGTCCAAGCAAGGTGATGTCTTTGGTAGGCATTTTGATAGAGTCACAAGCAAAGAAGATTCTATTACTTTTATCTCAGGAAAAGAATACCATCATCTACTACAAACTCAAATACATACGAATAGATTTTCCCTGAAGTTTTTTCAAAACTATTGTTATAAAAACATTGTAGAAAGTTAAAGAAAGTGGTGTAGGTTTTCCAGCTAAGTCTCACTGTTCAAAAGTTCATCTGGACTTGTAAAGAATTTGACCAGCTAGAAATATGCCTGAAAGCACCAACATTTCAGCCCCCTTCTTCCCAAAGGAGACAGCAGTTGAAACAGAGGAACAGCTTCTGCAGTCGTCCACTGATCAGGGTCTTTCTTGGAGAAATGGTCTCGCTCTGGTCTTTAGGACAGTTACAAGGTACTACTTTCTGCAAGAGTGAGGCCAAAATGGTTATCTCAGAAATCTGAATGTGATTTTAATTATAGCTTTTATTATTAGAACAGCTGTAACCAAGATTGTAACAGTCAATTATATATGGAGCTTTATTGGCAAAGGGTGTTTAATATTAAACAATCAGTGCTAACTGTGAACATACCTGATACAATAATGAGCTTTATTTGAAAGATCAGCATGAGATAAAGGAGTTAAATTTAGCTGTACAGTCTGTAACAATAACACAAGGGGATATCGTGAATTCATTTTATTTGGAAACAGAAAACTCTGAATGTTGTTAGATTATCTTTTTGAGAGCATAAAGTAAATGTTTGGTAACCAGAGATTTGTATTGCTAGAGAGAATCACTTTCACTAAAGCTACAGTAACTGAATGTTTAAATGTGCAGGGCTGAACTGTCAAAGCACGTAACAACATCTTTAAATAAAATGGAAGCGGCCAGAGCTGCCTTTATCAGTGTCCTCCTCTGACAACTGCTTAACGTTCAATTCTGTTCCCATTGAAGTCAGTGGAGAATCTCCTGGTGACTTGAAATGATTCATGGCACAGACCTTACCAGGGAAAAAAGGAGAAGTCTCAAAGCACCGAGAAAGGTGCACTGCTGTCCCACAGCACGTGAGTTATTTATACCCGTGCAGCGCGATATTGCCAACCTACAGCATTCATAATTGTGGCTCGAGCCCCTTGCAGGAGCTGTGTCGAAGACAAAAGCCTTATCCCCCCCAGGAGTTTTTTTTCAGTCTTCCAGATCTAAGTCACTGGCCATCTTTGGCAGTTTTCAGCTTAACTAAAGGCTCAGAAAACCTCTTACCCTATTTTTAGTTTATTTTAATTAAAGCTGACAATCTCTGATAACCAATGGGAGGCTCAAATCAGAAAGGCTCATGTGGCAAAATCTGCCCTAACCCCACAGCTATGAAGCACTGAGAAAGTAAGTGCTGGCTGGGCCATATTCCTGGTACAGCAGGGTTTGTTTGGGTATGTTGTTTTTGTTTTTTTTTTTTTTATTTTAACTTTATATTTGTGTCGATGGCTATGTGGGCTGTTTGGCCTAAAGCGTGAGTCCTGGTGCAAGTGAGGAGGCAGGATTTTGAATTTACATTTGGGCTTGGGTCTTTCTCTTCAGTCCCACTCTCCTGATCACTGCTTTTTGGACCTGGTGGACCAATATTCTGCAAACAGACAGTGTCTTTATCAGCATGTAAACTGAAATACTCCAACCAGAGCTCCCTCCTGCTTCTCAGTTTCCAAAATGCAGCTCAGATTCTTAATTGGGTAACATGAACTTCTCTGTAATCTACATATCGGTGTGTATGGATGTAATGGACATGTCAGTGCTGTGTACGCTAACACTTTTCAGTCATATAATGGGGCTGTTCACTAGAAGAATAAACACACCATACAATTTAACTGCAAACTGGGGGTATACAGAGGCGAATGTTTGCTGAAAGGTTATCTACAATGTAAAAGCAGCTGTTTTTCATTTGAAGATTTTGGGGGTGATCTGCAGTAGTGGTGTTCGCCTTAATTTTGAGAACTGATTGTCTAATCGTGTCATTTGAATGGTGGGAGGAGAGGAAAAGAAATTGAGAGAATTTCTTCTTGCAAGCACTTTGCAGCTCTTGGGAGGCATTTGTGTCGCCTGTGCAAGCCTACAATTGGATATTGCAGAATACAGTACTTTTATGCAGAGAAAAGGATTAGGAGAAAACCCCAAAGGTGTGAAATATAAGGCAGCATTTGGAATTGCGCTGTTAGGAGACACAGCTGAAGTCAACGGGAGTTTGATCCATGAAAGCACAGCAGGACCGCGCCATATATAGGAAGGCACAATCTGTCAAAATTAAGTGTGTAGTTTATGGTATGCTTTTTGTTTGAAATAACATATTACCTCCTATTTATAGTAAAGCAGACTAAACAGTTCTATATGTCTGCATTTAAGATTTTCAGACAGAGAGTAAGGATACCTTTTACCTGGAAATTGTAGAGTCAGAGCTCAAAATTGTTAGGAGTGATATAAATGAATACCTGTGATTTTACAGGCGTATAAATCTCAAGCTTCTGCTTACATAGCCCTGCTCTGTCTGCAGTATTGGCTGGATCTGAAGATCACTGCTGGAGGACTACTAGGAAACAAATGAACTTGCAATGCATAGTATCTTAAAGGAAGCTATAAATGGGATAGGTCAAGGACTAGGCATGTAAGCGACAGGAAAAAATCTTCCTTTTAGTTTATACAACTCCTGCTTCCATGTCTGTGCAGATTCCTAATAAGGAATAGTAACTTTTCGAGGCACTAGGCCTGTACATATTTCCTGACCTTATAATTCTCACAGTTCTAGACATTCCAAGGTAGGGGGTCATTCAGACAGAGTTGTAATTTCTTGTGCATATTTATTTCCAAAGTATCTTTTGCATAGTTTCCCAGTGAAATCATGTGCTGGGGCTGGGGAATGCTAAATAGGTTATTTTTCAAGCTTGCATATAAAGGGCCTGTCAAAGTGGACAGTTTTGGACTTATCGAGTAAAAGTGCCGGAGCCAAACCATGATGTTTGTAGCTTGTCCTTCCCAACCCCGTTTCGAGCTGGGCTCCCAACCTTCCAACGGGAGGTGACGTAAGAAGGTTAAGGAGCTCTGGTTTTGTTATCGGTGAGGATTTTAATGATGATAAAAGCCTTGAAAGCGTACATTGGCTCAAGAGGAGCGTGACCTGAGCCTTCCCCCAAAAACTACATTTTGTTAACCCTTTGGCATTAGATTTGTGCTCCTTTTCCTTCCCATTCTGTAAATAAACACACAACAAATTTTAGGGGGGAAAAAGGTTGTAGAAGCCCAGCCTCTCTGTAAATAACTTTAACTGGTTGTGAAAGCACATTTTGAATTAATTTTCCCAGTCCTTCAAGACACATACTTTTTTTTGAAGCAATTACATTTATCTGATCAAAGAATTAAAATACATCAGGGACCAGCCAAGACATCATGAATTTCGAATATTCATTTCTCAAAATCCATCAGCCAAGCAGCAGCTAGGAGTTATCTACTGTCTGAAAGAGGTTTACACAAACTATTTGTCTGGCCATTTTCAAAAACAAAAATATCTCTGCTAAAAATCCTGCAGATAATGTATTCATCAAGGAGACGCTAAACTTCAGAGGAAAGAGTTTGCCCTTAATGCTGTGTATGCCCTGCTCAAAGCAGCAGTAAGGAAGGTTAGTCAGACCTCAGCTTTTATCAAGATGTGTCTAACTAATCTAAATTGAAATGTGGGCACTTTCTTTCTGAACTCCAAAAGCATGTAGTGCATTTGGGACTGAGGTTTTCAAGCTCTTGTTGAAAAGTAAGTGTAGACCTTCCGCTTGCAAAAATTCCTATGAAAAAATCTAACCTTTTTCTAAGCATTTGAAAAGAATGGCAAGGGGAAGATCCCGTGGAAATTGGGAGCGTTTTCACAGATTGCTGGTGACAGTAAGTATCATTTTATAAAACACCAGTTAGGCTGCATATGACATATGGAGACAATTTCTGCCTCGGCTATATTTACCTTTCCCTTTGATCTAATGGGAACAGCTCATGTATATTGAGGCAGAGCTTGGTCTACAGTATCCTGTTTGGTTTGCATATTGGAAGAAGTTTTGAATAGCGAAGTTGACACGTGCTGTTGTAACTAAGAGGGCAAGATGGTGCGATGAGCCTGATTTAGTCATGTGGAGGGACAGTTGCGAGGTGATATGAGTGAAATGCATTAAGTGCTGCCTTTTTCCTTTATCATTAGAGAATCATTGAAATGTACGACTGGCAGGAAACTCCATAGGCAATATATTCTGGTCTCCTGCTCAAAGGCAGGATCAATTATACAGCCATCCCTGGCAGCCATTTAAGTAAAATATTATGGGAATGAAGAGATATTCTTTATATTTAGAAAGGGGAGTACTGCCAGCACAGTTAGTTACTTACCTTCTGGAAAAAAAGAAGAAGAAAAAAAAAAAAAAAAAAACATAAAAGAGAGGTTATTCCAGCTCTCTAAGAGTTACCATTCAAGTTAGTTTGATGATTTGCTTGGGATCATTGGAGAAGCCTGACTAGAAGATACAAGTGCAACATGAGACAGGATGCGTGGAAGTGAAAAATAAGGAGATATGATCATAGAAAGGCAAGGGAACAGGTTGAACAGGCTTCCAGTTGAGGTGGTAAGCTCCAAAGGCAATAGTATATTTAGGCAACAACTGAATGAGCATGTGGAATTCAAAAATACAAAGAGCTGTGGGTTGTATTTTTGAGCTTTGAATTACCTGGTGACTCTTTCAAAGGTTAGAAGTGAGCTTTTGCATGACTTGCCCCGCTTTAATTAGAATCAGAGATTTGTGTGTGTATGTGTGTTTGCGTACACAGCGCTGGTTTTATTCCTCCTAAAGAAAAAGGCACAATAATTTTAAGATTCTTCCAAAAAATAAGTTTTAAAGTTTCTTAAAGTGATGCAGGAGAGAGAGAAGAACGAACACCATCGCACTTCAGATCCACGTGGATCCTGCTTGCCTCTGCTGTAGACGCATCACTGTAAGGCTCCCTGCCTGAGTGTTGTGAGTTGTTTTTCTAAAGCCAGACCATTTCATTTGACTTTTGGCAGAGCTGCAGTTTTCTCTGCTGTACTTTTAAGTGTAAACACTACAATTATTTGCAGAGTGTTATTGGTCATTTATTTTATAAATCTAATATTCTTTATATTATGCATCTTAATACCACTATTAACTGTTTTGGGTCATTTCTTATTTGTATACCAGAAAACTGCTTCCAGTGTTATTACTTATTGGTCATAATCAATTAGGGAAGTTTTTAGACTATGGCAGTCTTATATAAATACACTGGCAAAGTTCACCTCCTATGATTTCTGACAATTAAATTGTTCTGTCACTTTGGGACCTTCATTAATCTCAACTTGTCATCCTTGTTTATGCAGGTTATAATGGCCTGTGTGTGTAAGTGAAATGAGATGCTAAAAGCCCTTGGCTGTTTAACTCTTTGATGAAAGTCAAGCAGGAATATGTTGTTGAAGGGAAAAGTTGATTTTTTTTTTTTCATCCCCCAAAATAGCACCCTGGAAATCATTGCACTGTTTAATGAACAGCTATGAAATAAGCCAAGGAAAAGTTTTACAGAGGGGTGAGGAAAACCGAGTTGACGGTAGTGTTATCACAGTCCTTTGTGTGTCTGCATGAGTGCACATAGAAATAAAGATGTGGCAACACAGATTACTTTCTCTTCCAGGAAAGTGATACGAAGACATCGTGTTCCAGCAGCGGAATCTAATGGCCAGAGATTCTCGGACAACATTGCAGGATCGGTGTAACTCAGGTGAAGGACATGGCAAAAGTCTCTTGAAACTTTGAGATGTCAGTGTTATTAGTAGGCCCTCTGTTTTGGGTAATTCTGGCAGACTCGTTACTTGGGGCCACTGCAGGCACGCTTCTGAGGACTTTGGGAAATGAAAATCCGTTTACAGAATTGACTTTAATGTTTAAGTTCCTGGGGGAGTTACTAATTTTCTTCTTTCTTAAATTATCTCCTAGAATTTGAAGAGCTGCTTTCTGATGTCTCCAAATGCAGATGGTGGTTTATTGTCTTCTGCCCTTTTCTGCATCTTTTAAGAAGGTCTTAAACGGCTGTTTAGAGTGGTCACTCTACAGCATGAGCACCATTACTTGTGTCAGCTTCAGGGAGAGCTCCTCACTGATCTTTCCTCCTGGAGTGGCCTCTCACTTTACAGTCCTCTGAACCATCATCAGATCCTCACCCGGCACCATGCACCGAACATGCAGGTACCTTTTATTCCATGCAGTTCATCAAACCTCGTGTTTCCTCTTGGGCAAGTGCCTGCTGAAATTGAAACCCAGCTTAACAGATCTTTATTCTCATTTGCAGCTGGAAATGAGGGGCCAGGTCAAAGCAAGCAGTGCACTGTCCCATGCTGGCAAAGCTGGAGATGGAGCACAGGTCTCCTGACCTGCTCAGAGCCTCCATCCATATGCAGCTGGCCAAGGTTAAAAAATAGGAATAGCCTTAGAGTTATCCATCTCAAATCTAAAAGGAGTGTAATGATATGCTATTCTCTGCACCCTGAGAAACATACGAGTGACATCCTCTCTCTGAGCACTAATTACCATAATTCTTAGACCAGAGAGAGATCCAGAACACTGCACAAATTATCACCCAATATCTTTAATAAATGTGGATGGTAAGTTACTTGCAAAGGTGCTGGTTAATAATCTGGAACACATATTCCCAGACCTAATTCATTTCAGTCAGGTGGGATTTATTAGGAATTGGGCTGTCATGCAGTAGTATGAGGCAACTCTTCAGTACAGTAAGTTCACACAGAAGCAAAGGAGAAAGCTGGTGTATCTCCTGGTAATATAAATGACTGAGACCATACACAGACAGACTATTTCTGACTTTTCTTTTCAACTATGGACAACTCTTTGATATCGTACATTAAAAGCCAGTGGTACTCATCAGTCTATTGTAAAAATGCTAATGCCAGTGGGTTAATGGCTAGGCTTCCTAAGTTACAAAAATGAGAAATGGCAGGGCTGCTCTCCCATTTCTGCTTGATTCAGAGTTCACATCATAACTGCATTTCTTTTTTCTTTTATGAGATTAATTTCTAAAGAAAACCAAATCCCCTGTGCCTCAGGGATGCCCATTTTGGATGTGGCTGCCTTTCTTGCCTAGAGAGGAAACAAAGTGATGGGCTCCCACCAAAGATGCCTCAGTGTGTGTGCCTAAAGTTCAGTAGGATAAATGCAGGTCTTGGAGGCAAACTGCCAGATGTTATTTGTCGAAGCTGCCTCTAGGCTGCTCTGAAGCATACCAACACATGTGTCAGGGCAGAATGAGAGTCAGGGCAACTTTCCAATTTTTCTTGCTCCCAGAGGCTCTCCAGGGGAAGCTGAGTTTAGGAATAGAGAAACAAAGACGATGAAAATGGGAGATGGGTGTATTTTAGGTTCTAATGCTGAGACAACTATAAAGCATCATATATGCAATTTCATCTTGAATTTTGAACACAAAACAATTTACATGTCTTTCTAGGTACTTCAGCGTGTGGTGAGAGACATAAATCAGATGCAAATGCTAGTGCTTGCTCCTGAAGCTGTGGGGACAGCATTACTACTTCTTCTTTGA
This sequence comes from Platalea leucorodia, assembly GCF_965183815.1. Lineage (NCBI taxonomy): Eukaryota > Metazoa > Chordata > Aves > Pelecaniformes > Threskiornithidae > Platalea > Platalea leucorodia. The sequence continues at coordinate 10,128,686 of NC_138825.1, forward strand.
CAATGCCAGCTGATGATATACTTTGGGAATGAGGTAAAGCTTTAACGGGCCTTTTGAAATAGGCTTTTAAAAAGCCACACTGGATTTTACTCAAGATCATGCTAAGAAAATCGTAAGTTTAGCCAGTTCATTTCCACCCACTGCCTTCGTACATACATATAAAATAAACAGACCAAAACATTTGTAGTATGGGTTGCAAAATAAGTGATTCATCCTACAAAGAGAAAAACGCTTGCCCAAATAAACATAGCATAGTGGAGAAGCACTGTTCTTGAAGTAACAATCCCACAAAGATGCTATTGCTTATATTCTTGTTACATTATCATCTTTCCATGAACAGGCAGTTTACTTAGACTGATATCTATGGGGAAAGTCTTTTCTTAGGATGTGTTTGTACATTGGCCCGTATAGCCAGATGCTGATGTCTAATACTTGCCTATCAAAAGTGAAAAGACGGAAGTGAATGTAGTTTAAGAAGGGAACTCTCAAAAAAGTTTACTATACCATTTCTTTGCAATAAGATACAGCATTAAAGAGATGACATTGATGTATTTGTTATCCTACCTGATAGATAGTTTTCCATTTTTTTTTTACCCCCGCTTGCAGCTTTACCTTAGTGACATTCTCCGTCTTAATGTTTGCATCAGACACTTTTGGTACTATGTAAATTACATTTAGTACATAATTATGCACAGCCGCTACGTTGCATAAATAAATTCTCATCAGTTTTGCATGTGAACCCTGAAATGAGTACACCTGTACTAGCTCAAGACCTGTAAACTGATTAATTGCACCAGGTCCACTTAGCTCGGGTGGGATTCTGTACTGAGCTCTTCCGCTTCTAGGATCTGGTCTCTTGTGTCTGCGTGATACTGTGTCGTCTTATAGATGTATATGGGGGTATATCAGAAAACAATTACCACCCCTCCAAAAGCAGTCACAGAGAATGGAGCGCAGCCATGGTGCTCTCAGGAAGTGAAGTGGGGTCAGCTGAAGATGGACAGTTGAGACTTTCACTCAATTCACAGTTCCTTATGAGACTTGGAAATTCACGAGATTATTTTTAAAACCCTGTTGAACGCAGTGTTCAAAATGGTATTTGTATGAACAATGGCTTTGATGAAGAATGGAAATTTTCATCTTTAGTTTCCTAAGATGCAGTTTTCCAATTTTCACTGAGCACTTTTGAGTGAAAATTCCCATGTTTTTAATGAATTTCTGGGACATTTTGAAGATTAACTTGGAGAAAAGAAGGATAAAATGTAGCTCACAAGTCATTTATTTCTTGATTACAGCCATCTAATATCCTTAGTGTATATAAATCAGTTCAGTTTAGCAATACCAATTAAACAAAATGTGGCTTTAAAATCTCACAGTATATTTAAATGAAATGAAATATTTAAATTTTTTAAATGAGCAATCTCACATAATTAATTAGTTTTAAGTTTTCCATAATCACTGATATACAGGGACATACAGAGGCTAGCTAATATGGACGTAAAATGTGTTGGGGGGGGGGGCACTCACACATCTATGTATACACAACACACACTCTTGTATATCCCCACATGCTAAAATACACACACACGTATATATATACACATGCTTAAAATCACTGATGAAACTACTGGTGGCTACCTCTCCAGGCAAATAAGGCTCATAAATTGACACATTTTGCTTAATCTGTATGTAAAGCATGTTACACATCACTGTTATAATGCAGACATCTTAACTTTAAATGAGACGAAAACAAACATAAAATTAGCACTTTAGGGAACCCCCTGCCACTCAATTTGTGTTGGGTTTAACACCTTCTTATTTTATATATCCTTCTACATAAACAGTTTTATATCAGCCCTTGATATGGTGCCTTCAAAGAATTAAATGTTGAGCTGTTTAAAAGCACTAATTAGCGGCTTTAATACAAAGGGGAGCATAGTTATTAGTAAAATCTTGTAAACCTAGAATACCCTTCGGGCCCAGTCATTTGTGTGTGAAATAACTCAATAAAAATATTATATTGTTAATCACAAAGACCTTCAAGGGAAATGCTAAATCTGGGGAGAAATATAAACTGTACCTTTCCAAACAAAGGAGGAAAAGTGACCGTCCACATTAAAGCAAACCCATAAAATCCCAAGAAGAATATATTCATTGATAAAATGCAGCTTGTTTCCTAGTAAGGGTTTTTGCAATCTGTAACCTTGTGCGCATACAACAACAAACATACATTAATGGTGTTTAGTTTGAACACAGCTAGCGACATATTTATTAAATTAGCACTTCATTCCTTTCAATAATGTGCAACAATGGCAAGCCTTTTTCAAAAGGTAGCTTTCAGTAGTGGTATGATAATATTTAAATCTACACAGTTATTTTTGTATAATGCAAATTATATACATATATATATGTACGTACCATTAGCGATGTTTATGAAGGCATTGGGATCGATCTCACCTAGGTTTTCTTTCTAGAAAACTGTATATGCACACTTAATTTTGTTTGATAAATTTAAATTTATGCTTGACAGTGCTGAGTTCTACTCCTTTCAGTACATCACACATGTTTTATGTTAATAGTTAATATTTATGATGCAGGTAAATAATTATATTCTTAAACGTTTAAAAATTACACTAATTCCAACATTATTAAGGAGGTAGTGTTTCTAATTTATACAATGTGGTATAGCTGAGTGGCACGAGATAAGAGAAGAAACATGCGTAAGTATGGAGAAAATCTTTTGACAGACAAGTACTGCTTAAAAAATAAAATACTAAGAATCTCAGAATTTACAGATGCTAGAAAAAGACATAAGACATTGCTTTTATAGTTTGTGAGTGATTTCATGAGATAGAACTGAAGACTTTCACCTTAAAAAACTAACTTTCTGCTAGTGTTTCAGTGAAAGGTGTTTGAACAGTACTTTTAATTTTTAATTTCAGGGAGAAAATTCTGAGGTATGTTACCCTTCTGAAATTTTTTTTTTTTTTTTTTTTATATGCCATCATGCAGAATCATTATTTTCATCTGGTATCATCCTTCTCCTCACCTTTCCTGGGAAAAAGATTGGGGGGAAAAAAAAGATGGGCATGCATATTTTAACCAGCATCTTCGTAATGATCATTTGCTGGTCTTAATGCTAGCGGATTATTTTTATTTTTAAAGTAAATAAGGATAGTTTCTAATATTTGAGGACAGTTTTAAGTAGAAATTTCTCCATAATGAGCAATATCAGTCCTTTCCAGCTACGGACTACTACGAGAAACAGATTTATTCAAAGCCCTGGTATATTTGCTGTGAATATATTTTTAATGTATTTCTCCAACATGAAAGAGCTGGCCAGAGCTTAAACATTTTTTTTTGTATGTCATGCTTTGCTTTTTACAGTGTTTTATGTTACAACCTAATTAGTATCTTACAGTGCCCTTACATGTACTTAGGGTGTAGGGTTTCACTAAATACACTGAACGTTTTATTTTGGGGGACCTCCGTGACACACTCTAAGCAGTTTTAAGCAGGCTAAGAATATGTTTCCAGTCAATCAAGCCTCTAGAGATAGGTTATCCACCTCTGGCTAATGCACTGCCATAAAACCTTCACCGTTTCTGACTGCGCGATACAGTCTGTTATTAAACCCCTAACCGTGCACGGCCGCAGGATTCAGAAGGGGGGAGGGAGACAATTATTTCCAGTACTTCATAAAGCCTACTTTAACAAATTATATGAAGATTAACTAATAGCAGCCTCAGCGTTGGATGGCTGGCCAAATTAGGTATGACTTATCAGACCGGTGCTTCGTCGGCTGCTCTTTCGAGCCTGCCTTCACAGAGGAGGTCTCTGCCGGCAGCTGGTTCAATAGATGATGAACCAGGCCTGATACTTGGTCTGCACCACAACAATAGAGAAACGAAAGGAGTGGTGCTTTGAGCTGCTGTGAAAACCGGTTTGGAAAGCCGGTGAGGTCTCTGAGTGTCGGCAGTTTTCCTGCTGAGGATTAAATGCGCCTGCACAAAGCCAGCATATCCCACAAATCAAAAGCGGCGTGCGAGGAGAAGGGGCAAGCGATGGCAAGCGCAGTCCAGAGCGCCGTGATGGATTAGGGAGAGGGCCTTGTGAATGCTCCCTTTTCTGAAGGGGAGATAATCTGTCAATCTCAACAAGGCAATCCTGTCAGAGTATAGCATGCCGGGGTCCCCGGCATCCTCTTCAGGTTTTTATCTGTCCTGTGGAGGGCACCAGCATTCAATGGCAGTCGCTACCCGGGGCATTTGATGAGAAGCTGAGAAGAGAGATTTGGGCCCATTTGGGAAAGGGACTGTCTTTTGCCCTCTCTGCAAGAAGTCTGTATTATCTTCCAGCTTTGGAGAGCTGGGGAGAAGGCAGCCTGGGATGTTTTGGAAAGGCTAAGACCACTCTAGTCTTGCAGTAATAAAATGCGAGATAAATTGTTTATGTTTAAAACATCTTGAGATTCAAACAGGGCAAGCTTGGTCCAGTACCATGCAGGTAGAGCACTTGCTGGGGTAGAAGGGCTTCCCAGGAGGAAAACCCAGGAGAAATCTAGGCTTAAACAGAGTTTATGTTTAACCATGAAGGGATCACCCTGCTCTCCCTACAAAGACCTTTCATTTCCATCTGGAATGAGTATACGATAACCTAGTCAGGCCAGCCTCTCAGTCACCAATCAAAACACTGACTCTTGACATTTGCCTAATTATCTTTTCTCATCATCAGTCATCTCTTGAAGTCTTTGCTTCATTCAGATGCCAGGTATTTCCGAAATTAATCATGTCATTGAAAGCGGCATCTTTTCATGTAAATGGACTTTATTATCTGGATCGAAAAGCTCCCCCCCCTCCTCCTTTGAGCTGCAAAAGCCCATTTGTAGGGAAAGTGTCTGAAATCTGACATGCTGCCTTCTCAAGAAAGATTCGTAGTGGTGACCTCCCAGCAAGAGCTAAGCATCCGTCACCGGGAGTGCGTGTGTGTGCTGCTTGCACCCTTGGGCTGGATGCATGCTAATTTGCCCCATTGTTTCGGGGTGAGTGGCTTTCCAGCACTTCCGAACAAAGCCTTTTTGCATAAGCTTCGGTGTGTACAATTATTTTATGTTCACATCATTCCATCATCCTATCTCTAGTCCTGATGTAAGAGGGGATGGAAACGTCTTTGTTTTCTTGTTATACTGGGGATTACAGGCTGGATTTAGCATGTTAGCAAGGACACTCCTCTTTCATTAAATCCCATTTGACAAATGTTTGGGACCATAGGATTGATCAGCCCGTTGCACTGCTCATCCTAGCTTTAACTTTCAAAGGGGCACTACCTTCAAACCACATTGATTCAACAAGAAACCATTCCACAGTAATTGACTGTGCATGCAAAGTGTTGCAGGGATGGATGAAGAAGTAAAAATGAGAGACGTACTCTCAGGAATGTTATCTAAGCCTTGGTAGAAGAATGCATTCATGTTGCTCATTAGACTCGTATTTTAATGAATTCTACGATGAGCAGGATTAAGAGCAGGTCAGCACTGATAATGCCATTCTGCATTTTGGAGAGTTCACTTTTTAAGTCTGTGGTGGTGCATTTACAAACTCCTTTCAAAAACACCCTGTTATTTTATACCCACTGAGCTTCCCTCCGGGACCATCTGAACACAACAGTATTAATTGCTGGCAAGCTCTATGCTCAAATTAAAAAAGTGAAACTCGGGCAGCATCTAGCTAAAAGGGAGAAGTGGAACAAGTCACTGGCCTTCTGGGCTTACACTGTAAAGTACTAAAAAATTAAGGTCATTGTTTTTAGTATCATCAAACCAGGCTTGATCTGAAAGAAGCAACAAGTATATTAGAAAGTTTTCAGCGTCATTGTGTATCCTGAGTGAGTCATGTTCTGTATTGCCTGGTAACAGTTTAAGAGCATGAACAGACCAAAAGTGTTTGTTTCTTTTTTTTAATAACAGGCACACTGTTACACATCAGCAAAGATAGCTATGAATGTTTAGACGTAATGTATAGATTATAAATTTTTGGATGCTAAAGGCAGAAGGAAGCAATGCCATTATCTAGTTTGCCTTTCTGCCTAGTAAAGGCCACAGGACTCCTTGAAGGTTTTATATGATGCTATATCTTTCAGCAGACCTTCCAAAGCTGACATTAAAATATCGTGACGGCAAAGCCACCACAATATTCAGTAAACTGCTCCCATTGCTAAGTGCTCTCACGGTTAAAATATTCCCCTTAATTTCTGGCATGAATTCGTCTAGCTTTGACCTCCAGATGTTAGATCTTGTTTTACGTACGTCTTTGTTAAACTGAAGAGCTCTCCATCAAATTTCTGTTTCCTGTGAAGGTTCTTGTATACCGTGGGCAAGTCACTCCTTAACCTTTTCTCTATTAAGCTAAACAGTCTGAGCTTCTTGAGCCTCTCACAATTGTTTTCTAATCCTCCTAGTGTTTTCTAGTCCTTTAGCCATTCTCTTGGCTCTTCTCTCTAATTTATCAACAACCTCTTGAAACATAGGCACCAGAACCAGATTTCACTATTCCATTAGTGGTCACACCAGTGCCACAGACAAAGATAATATTACCTCGGGCTTCTAGGCTTATCCCCCTGTTTACATATCCTAAGGACTGAAGTTGTGTAGCTGAGCATCCACCGCCCTGCCATGTTCTTTCTGGAGCCATTTCTTTCTGGGAGAGAGTCCTCCTCTTCTGTAAGTATTCCCTACAATCTGTTTACCCAAAGGTATCTTTTTACACTTTCCCTGGCTTATTGTTGCCTTTGTGCCCCAGTGATCTGCCGTCGCTATTTACCACCTTCCCAGTCTGTGTCAGCAGCGACTTCGTGTTTTCTAACAAGTGTTGAAAACATTGAACGGCATCCATCCAGCCAAGAAATACCACTCTGTTCCCAAATCCTCAATAAGGATTCCCCCTATAGAGTGAAAGATTACCAGCTGCCCTCCCCCTCCTTCCTTGCTAAGAAAATCATGCACTATAAACCCCAGCGAAAACGCGATACCCTTAACTCTGCCCGACACGTCACATCTGTCATGCCCACTTCAGTGGGGGATTTTTCATCCTGGTTTTTCTTTCTGCACTGTCCTGAGAAAGTACGTATACCTGGGTTTAGAGAAGAGATACCGGGAAATGATCACCTCTAGCTAGGAAGAGTTAAAACTCTTCTCTGCCTGATAAAATGATGTGTGCCAATGCTGAGATGTATTTCACCAGGTGAAGGCTATTTGTAGGAAGAGCAATGTTTGTTTCTTCACATTTAGATTTGTTGTTTTATATAGCGTTGCTGCAGCATTCCGAGATCGACAGGTTGTGTGGTATTTATTATTTAGCGTTAATTATTGTCGTCGTTATTGCTGTGGTACTACTTTGCTACTAAAGCGGTGTGCAGAACCCATTTGTACGAGTAACGGGATAGGCTTGTCCTAAGGAATTGTAGGAGGGTTTTTTTCAAAAAGTAAAAATAATAAAAAACCCTCACCAGTTTCAAATTATTTATTGCTATGAATGCATTTAAATGGATTTCCCTGTAGTAGCCATAACATTTATTTTTCTCAATAGTTTTCAGTAGTTCTGGGAACTGTTTTTCACAGAAATGTCTAATTATTATCACTAGCAATTAAATTTATTTATTATGTTTTGCTGCTGCTGAAGGAGCTTCTCACGCCATTGACATGCTCTCTTGTACACTCTCACCAAAGACGAATGGAGGTATAATTAAATTGCAAAATAAAATTGTCAATGTTGACATTGTTTCTCTTTCATAGGGCAATTTGTAACCATCTATGCTTTTTTCTCGTTTGAAATGATTTCATTTGTTTTCTATTTTGTAGTTTTTGAACTTACACTTTTTTGCCTTGTCTCTTCTACACCCTTTTTTTTCATTCCTTTTCAAAGGCCGTTTGTATTCTGATAACTTTTCAAGAAAGCTTGCAGAGCATCAGCTACAGACTGGTCTTAGCCTCTTTAGCCAGAATTTGTTCTTTCCATGTGGCAATTTGGAAAAATTGGTGCAGTGGAAAAAGAGAAAGAAAAATGAACAAGTGGAAAAGAATTCTCCACCCCAAAGAAAACATTAAACTTCATCCCTTCCAGTAGCAAAATATAAAGAGATTTTTTAAAAAAGAAGAGAAAGAGGGAAAGGGAATTTTAAAATTTTCCGTTCTAATGGAAAAAAATGAGAAGTTTTGAACAACCAGAAGCATCTTTACAGAAAGGTGGGGTTCTGAGATGGGTGGAAAAAGCAAAAGCACGGGGGGGGGGGGTTGTAGGAAAAAGAAAAGCTTTAAATGGCGATTCTTTTTTTTCTAGCGCTTGCTTTCTGCCCTTCTTTCATAGAGCATTAGGACACACAAGGGGTTAAAGGTCCAGGAAGAGAGCTAGGGAAGAAAAATCCCTCTGTTAATTGATCTGCCTGTCTGGTGACGAGGGCCAGCTGAAGCTTGTCAGAAACTGTATGAGCTGAATCAAGCTTGGGGCCCTAAGTAAAATACAGACACCTGGAGCGAGGAGGGGCTGGCTCGCTCTGTGTGCAGCTATTTAGTTGTTCTTTTAATGTAGGCAGGGAAGGGAAAGGGTCAAGCAGTGCTGAGCTTGGGCTTGAGGGATGTCAAATAGTTTTTCCACTGAAAAGAAACAAGGCTAAAGCCTGTTAATGGCATCTAATGCTATTATTGTGCGAGCCTGTGTGTACTTGTGGGCTTGCTGGTATATGTTGGAGGCACGTTTTGGCAATTGAGGAGGCATTGTTGTTTGATGGTCTTACCCATAGGCATGTCACTGGGCAAGAAGCAGTGGAAATCTTAGTGAAATCTGCACAACTCGATTTCAATTCATGCTGTTCAGGGCAACGTGCTCAGAGGGGATCCTTTACCTCCTGCCTTTCTTCCCTTGCTGAAGGATGAAGTGATCCAGAGTACATCCTAAAAAACATTTTCTTTCTCCTTGCTCTTCGGCTCTGCCTCCAGACCCCTCCACCGATGCAATCTGGCTATGATTCTGCATGCCACTTTGTTTGACCCTGATGACATAAGTTGACGCATGTACTTTTGAACCTTCCCAAGAATGAATAATATCCCTGCAATAAAATGAAATCCTAGCATTTTTAACCCACCAAGCCCCTGTGATTGTTGGGGCCAGGCACGTCAAATGGTGGCTCAGCTGATGGGCGCCTGAAATGGAAGTGGATAGATTTCACCCCCAAAACAAACACGCCATTGAGAGCTGGCACTGGTCTGCTTTTCTCGTGATACCTGTGATGAGTATGTTTGAAACACTGAAAGCTTTTTTCATGGCTAGCGGGAGGAGGCAGAGAGGACTAAAGAAAGTGCAAAAAGAATAGAGAGGCTCGTGGCTTCAGATTTTAAAGGTAGCAAGTAGCCTAGGGAAGCTGAGGGGCTTAGGGAGGCTCGCTGGCTCTAAAGCTGTCAGCCGTCAGGGTTGCTTTGATTCTCATGGGTTAGGTATAACTTGAAATAGGTCTTTTCCTCTCCTTTGTCCCGAGCTCCCAAAATACTGCACTTTAATTAAAGATGGGCCTCAAGGTTACACCAAGTTCAAACTTCTGCCAAATTTAGAGAGGTCAAACCCAGAACTTTTATTTGGGGATTTCTATGCTTTTTGAAGACTTCCATACACCTGGCTGAGCCCAGGCCCTATAAATGAGGACTGAGACACAAACGAACTGCATCATTATTAATGTTAGATCTTAAGCCTTAGCAATGCCATCCTGGCAGCTTTCCCCTGTGATGCCCGGACATGCCAAGAGCAGGCCAGAGGTGTGACATGAGCAGAGCCCTCTTCTCCCGGAGAAGCTGCCAAGTTTCTCCTTAAAGTCCTTTAATCATGATAAGGGACTGTGAAATACTGAAATCACCTGTGCTGAAAGAGGGCTGTGCTTAAATCAGGACGCAGGAGTTAGTGTTTGGCTGAATTAGTGCGGTAACTCTGCATGACTGAAATAGAAACTTCCAGTATTTACTTGCGTGTGTTATTTGTTGGGATGCCATGAATCCTTTTCCTCTGGACTTCTAGTACTATGACCCATCTATCAGTGGAGCAAAAGGTTTGCCTAACCATGATAAATTTACATATTTATATCTAAATGTTGCGTTGAAAGCTGCAGGAACAAATAAATGCGTATTGGAAGAAGATTAGGTCTCTATTTGATTAGGTCATTGTCTTAATATAAAAAAAGTCAGGTTCACTTTTTTTATCCACTTAAAATGATAAGACTACCTTGAATCTGTCTTTCACACTTCAATTTTGTTTTGTTTCTTCAAGAGAGGCACTGAGGAGAACTGATTGCAGTTATTCTTGACATTTTAAATGGCCATCCTTTTCCTCTTGGATATGGTACCCAGATGTATAGTTAGAAAGTTAAAGTGGCTCAGCTAAAGATAAGGATGCTGTGAACTTCGGTTTTACAACTCCTGCCTTGGCCTCCCAGCTCAGCTGATTTAGTAGGAATGAGTTTGCCCCGCTCACAGATATTCAACCGGGGAGGGAAAAAGGGAGGAGAAAAATAACAGTACTCCACAGACCTCCACTCCAAGTGCATGTAGAAAGCTGCTTGACCGGGATGTCGGGAGCAATCCTGGCTCTGCAGCCTACCCTAACGCGGGGGGCCGGGGGAGCTGCCCACGGCCGGGAAGCAGGGTTCAGCCTGGGCAGTGGTACGGGCAAGAGCTGGGGTTGCCTGGTTTGACAAGTGCAGGAGATAGAAAGATAACAAAAGGAAAGTGTGGTGAACAGATTGCTCAAGTAGAATATTTTCACTTAATAAAAAATAAATTAACAAAAAAAAATCCACGGACAGCCCCCTCCCCTAAACCTGCAGTCTCCTGTACGAGGCTGATGAAATTTATATGAGAGAGAGAGAGAGAGAGAGAGAGAGACATAACGAAAGAAATTGTTTATTTGTTTGTTTGCCTTTATAAAACCCATTTGGGAGGAACATCAAGGAATATACCATACATCAGTTATCTGCCTTATACCAGTTACACTGATGCTGGAGACGTCCTTTGTTAGAAATTAATGTATGTAATAAAGTTTTACATTTTTCATATGTTTTGAAGTATGTGGGCCATAATTCTTTTGACTGCATAATTACTTTTTGTACATAAGAAAAATGAGGTGCTTAGTCCTAAGTAAATAACCTCAAAACAAACCAAGAAAAACAGTTGCATCTTTTTTATCTTCTGGGTCTTGGACAATAAATATTTTGTTAGAAACTTAAAAAAAAGAAGTTATATATCCTCAATATAATTTCACTTAAAAAAACTCTAAGCCCCTCTAGGATCACATTGAAAAATACGCTGAAGTTAGTGAGGAAAAGAAATGTATTATTTTGTGACATTTTTAGGTACAGATGAAAATGATAGTTTCTGGAAGGGCTTGCCTGGTTAATCATTTTAGCTGAGTTTTTCCCTCTGTTCACTTCTGGACCATCAAAAAGCTCTAGTAAATGAATTTCCAAGATCATTTAGTGCTCTCACTTTTCTGCCACCCTTCCCTTTAGCTGAGCCTGAAGCCACAACGGAAGAGCCAGAGTGACGCGTGGCCATGTGAGAAGGGCAGTCCAGTTGAACCAGCCAGCAACGGAGAAACTCTCGCTGCAAATCAGACTGGCTTTATTTTGACTGCTAATGGCAGGCATTGGAAAATGCTGAGATAACCTCCCAAAAGTCAGGAGGCTGGCTTATATATCATGCCAGTATGAGAGAAGGGTTTGTATTGTGGTTTTTTTCCATAATTCAGGACTCTCTTTGTTTGCTGGTGTGGTTTTCTGAGCTTTCTGGATGATGTTAGTTTGGGTTTGTGAGGCTCTTTTTTTTTTTTTTTTTTTTTTTTCTTCTTTTCCCTGAGGACCAGAAGCTCTTTAGAAGACTTTTAAAGAAAAGAAAATAGGATTTGCAGGGATGGCAGCAGCAGCTTAGGTTCCCCAACCTGTAAGTGGCTGTATTTAGGGGGTGCAAGTGGTTGCTCCGGCCATGGACCACTGGCAGAAGCTCAGTCCCTCAAGGAAAGGAGCCCTGGAAAAGGTCACAGCCGGTTTACCTCTTCTCATCCTTAAGCACTGAACTAATGTCAACTCAGGGTCACATAAATACAGAGATAGGAAAAGGGGAGGAAGGAATGCTTTGGAAAAAAAAATCAAGATACGCTTTTTTAAACTAAACTGAAATAAGCTACTCTTCGGCAGAAATCAGGGCGTCGCACCGGGTTTGGCACTGGCTTAAATAAATCAGTTAAAGTACTGATTTAAGTTAAACCAATATGCTAGCAAGGCCTTAGGTTTTCATCTTCCAAAGACTTATGTGCATGCTTGGCTGAACAGTGGGAGTGATTATCTGTATAATTCATGGTAGGAATACGGCCTTATTATTTAAGGATTCAGCTTTATAATATATACTGTATTTGCAGATCGTTGCCTCTGTACAGGGTTTCTGTGGATTTGGAGCCACTTGCTCTGGGTAAAATGTATTTCCAGCTCCTCTACCCGCTCCATACGCTCTCACGGTCGGGACTGTTGGCTCTCCCTCCCCGTCCTCATGAATTGTGCTGGTGGTGCTGGTGAGGGACGTGCTGCTTCTGTGGAGCCAGGCCATTTTTTATAAATATGTAAATAAAATTTACCTCCTTTTGCTGACCCCTCGAAGGGCCGTTTTTGGCCTGCAGCAAATATTTATGTGTGAGCTGTAAACCCCTGAAACTGAGGGGTTATAGTGGAAATGCTGACAGAGTATTAAGAGACCTTTAACCCTTGGTTTAGCTGGCCCTGCTATAATTACAGGTCTGTCTGTTATTTTCAATAGCACTCGTCATGACCTTGCCTCTATTTTTTAATTATAGTAGAACTTGTGAAGGGAATTATTACTAAGTTGGGGGTTCCCCCTCTCTCTAAATTCAATCTTTATTAAACATGTAAACCGCTGAAGAGGCAGGATTGGGCTAATAGCCTTTTCCCTCCCTTCCCCTCCCTCCTTTCTGGACTGCGGTTCAAGTTGTGCCTAAGCCCTGAGTAAAATGAATGCTGTGATTTGAGCCTCCCGAGTCCCCCGTGAGCACTGAAACTGGCTGTACAATAAGCATCAAAGGTTAATGAACAAGGGAAAAAAGCTGACATTTTATTTGGTAATGGTTCTGGTGGTTGAAATCCGAATGGAAAAGATGAGATCCAGGAGGAGGTCGTCTTTTCTTTTCTTCTTCCCTCTCTTTTTTTTCTGAAACGTCTGCGTGTGGAGGAGGCAGGTCCTATCAGACCCCAGAAATGCCTCTTCAAAAACGTTTGTGATCGCAAACAACTGGGCCGTAGCTTGCAGTTTGAGGAGAGCAGCTGGAATACATTTTTCAAGCAGCGCTGTCAGTCCCCGCACTGGCTTCTTTGCGCTCTCCCCTACTTTGGGGAGGGAGGGAGCTTGCTGGGGCGATGATATCCGGCCCCTTTCACTGCTGACCCATAGCAGTTCAGCAAGCTGCCGGCGCTCGAGGTGGAAAAATGCCCCATTCTCATCAGCTCTGCAATGTCCTGTTGGGTTTTCCCAGCTGGCCCCTGCGGAGGCTCCTTCGGCCCGGCTGCCCGAGCTTAATGATGCTGAAGTCACCCACTGAGTCTGCAGCACGCAGGGAATCCCCCAGGTATAGGGTTATTTTACAGCTCGGTGTATGATTGCTAAAGGGGTGGTAGAGGGATGTATGCTTCCCTGGCTGGTAAGCATCTCCCTGCAGCCCAATGGTGACCTGATTATCTCCATCTACTGATGGAGGAGACAGCAGCAAGCATCTCCAGTATCACCACGGGGCTCTCCTGTGGCAGACGTGTCAGCGGGCTTAGAGTAGCGAAGGGGCCACATGTAGCCTGGGGAAGGGGGGATCCTCCATCCGTAAGTTATAGGTTGGGGGAGAGTCTTTTGGGACGAGCATTGACTTTTCCTATCATGGGACGTACGTAAACTCTGGATTTTGCATACACAAGCTCCCGGGTGCTGAGGGGAAGCAAGCAGAGAGAAAAGTCCCGGTGAGGAAGAGCACAGCAGTTCCTTGCATTGCGGCACTGGCATGTTAATAAGAAGAGCATGACAGGAGATGTGCTTTGAGGCAGGAATTTTCCTGGGATCCTCTGGCTCCCTGCTCAGATCCTCAAAACAAGCCCCGGGAAGGGTATGGGCTTTGTGTTGGCCCGCATCCCCCTGGGGAAGAGGGACCTTGGCTGTTCTTTCAGTATCTCCCCATCAGATCCACAAATTGAACCTTTGGAGCTTTTTAGGTATTTTCTTTTTTAATGGGAGTGATGGATTGGCCTTCAGTGGCTGAATGACCTTTCTGTTCCAGTCTAGACAGCTGCGGAGGGTTTGAGAAGCATGACTGGATCAGGCCCTTAGGAAATGCTTTCACTAAAGCACTTTATGTACGTTCGGAGAGCTCATGAATCACTGGGCTTTGCAGATAACTTTACCCTTAAAATATAGTAGATTATGTTCATTTTAATATTTACCCAGGTAGGATGCAAAGCGTGTGGCCATGAGGCGTAGCGCGGCGTTGAGCGATGGCTTGTCTGCATTGTTTATAGATGAGTAATTAGAGTTGCTGTGCCGAGGCTGTGGGATGGGGACCAAACTGGCTGGATATTTATTTACATGACTGAGTGAATGAAACTGAGTTGGAAGCACAAGTTATAGGTGTTATTCTTTCTCTCTCCCCTCCACCCCCCTGCCCCAAAAATGCAATTTCGGAGTGTCCATAGCTTCTTTACGCTGTATCTTGACACTACTTATTTCAAACACCATCTTCCTTTACTGAGGTGTAAGGAAAATGAATTAGCACAAGCCAGCACAGGTAATTAATATTGTGTGGGCGAGAGAGGGAGAAGACTTTTTAAATGGCTTGCACTACATTTATAAATCTGTCCTACAGCGTTCACTGCTTGTAGTTATGGCTAAGGATGCTCTGCTGCCCCTCATCTACCACCTCATACCACTGACTGCGTTCTCCCCTTTGATGATGCCATCACTGTGGAGTATTTTACCTGCTGTAAATCATTTTAGAGCTGAAAGTATGTCTTTGCACTTAAATATTGCTGATAGGTAATTATTAATAAAAGAACCAGCTGCATGTTGATCAAAGGTGTGAGCTTTTGTCTGGGAAAGCTGAGCATTTTGATAGACAAAATTTTGTAGTGGAGTCATCTCTCTAGGTTGAACCAATTTTATCAGTGCTTTCCCCAGAATATTTTCTCCCGTTTTAAAGTATACGTTGTTATGGAAATTATTATTGAAAGCAGGACTGAAAGTAAGGCATTATTCTAAGAAAAACAATAACAGTTTTTTTCTATGGACATTTAGATATTAAACTACTGAAAAACGTGTAAAGAACATGAAAAAGTAGACCCTTTGCTCCAAAATGCAAATAACGCTTCTATTCCCAAATTGATTACGAGAGTGGGTTTCCATTTTTCCACCTGCTTCGATTAAATCACTAACTAGTCTGTACACAATCATTTTGGCTAAGGTGGAAAGCATTTTAAGGGAAGCGTGGTGTAGAAAGGTTAAGCCGCTTACACGAGGTGGCACAAAAGGAAAAGACTGAACTGGGACCGGAGTCTCACGAAGCGTCGGGTTGTTTTGGTTTATGTTCCTCTACGTGCCTAGCTGTGCTTGTGAAGAACTAAAATGCTGGTTAGCAGGGTGCTGTTTTCATATATCTGTCCAAGACACATGGCCTTCTGTCTATAAGTTAATCACAAGTGTGGCTATGCGATAAGTCAGTGTTTATTTTCTTGCTCTCTAGGAATCTTGGTAGTTGTATAGGTGGACTCCTTTGCTATATGCTATGAATATTCCCTGGATAATTATTTTTAAAAGGTATATTGGCTTTATTTTAAGGATCTTTACAAAGCTGGAGAACTGATCAGGGGAACGTGTGAGCTGGCCAGAAGTGTTTTCTGCGTGTCCCTTAGGTAGCTGCCCTGCGGTGGGGTGACCAGGGGATGACTTAGCCAGGTCGCTTGCTCTCCGTGTCCTACTGCTTTTTTCATCTAAGCGAGTCTTCTGCCCTGTCCACTTTCCATAATGTATCAGGACTGGCGTGGGTAGTATTTGACTGTCATGTATATGTGCACAGAAGCGATACTGGGCTGGATTCTCCAACCTACTCCTCCTTTGTAAGTCTACCAAAACCCGAACCGAGACCAGTTGTGCTGGCACGTGGGGTCTGCCTTTCTTTCTTTCTTTCCTGTGGTATCTGTAGTTACTGAATGTGGCATTTGTTGTTGTTGAAGGCAGCTTTGTTTTTATTTTTTTTATAAAATGCTCAGAAGCAGTTATTTCCTTTCTGGAGGCAGTTATTTGCTCTTCTGTAACAATTTGTATATTCCCTAAATGCCAAAGGGATATTCTTCTTGCTAACTCTGGCTAAAATAAAATAAAATAAAATAATGTATAACAGAGGAAGACACTGGCTGTATGTTAGGGTGGGTCAGGAAAGGGGCAAGTTGATTTATGTTTCCAAATGACCCAATGCCATGAAACGTTTTAAAGGAATACTCACTTGCAAGCATGTGAGGAGTCCCTGGTTGCCACCGCCATGCACGGCAGAGCAGCGCACCCCGCGCTGGCCCCGGGAGGTGGGTACCAGCCGCTGCCCGCACCGTGCTGTACAGAGGGATGCTGCTGGTCCCACCTCTGCCCAATGCAAAAGCCAAGAATCAGGGAAACGTGTGCTCTCAAGTCACTTAGGTGCTTTCCAAAATCCTGCATGATCTACCAAAGTGCCAAAGTAAATGAACAAATCACATTTTTAATGTTTTGCTCGTTTCATTTGATAGATTGCCAAGTGAGAAATTTCAAGGGGTCTACAAGTCACTCAGGTGAAAGAGCAACTTTCTGCTGTATTTTTCATGTGAGTAAAATGCCGATCTATAAAGGATTAGGAGCCTTTATTCAGAGTTTGAACTTTAACATTCCTCAAGCCTCGCATTTTTAATCTTCAAAAGAAATAGTCATTTCATGGCAAGTTATGAAACGTGAATTATTTATTCCGCCAGTAAATATGTAATTAGGCATATTTTGAAAATCATGTAATTAATCCCTCACCCCTTAAACCCATAAGAAATGCTAATATGCCTCTGAGGTAAGGCAGGTTTCTATAAAGGGCATTATGTAAGCTGTTCTGATCTGTTGTGTAATTATGTTTGCTGTCTGTAGTGGAAAAAAAATCCTAGTGAGAATTTGTTGTGGAGGAGAGGGAAGAAAAGGAAGAAAAAGCTTCGTTCCTCGCTGAGCAGGAGGCAATTATTAAATGGCAATATATCCAAAGCTTTTCATTTGTTTGGGTTGGGTTTCAAAGGGTGCGGTGCATGCATTGGGCAAGAAAATCAAAGCTGGTTACTTTATTCCTACTTGATGTAGCAACCTATCAGCCCTGCCTCAATAACTCCATAGCCAAGGAGATACTTTGGCCTGGCTTGTACACCCACAGCTTAGCACAACTGTTGTTCCCCCCTTACCCTCTTGCTCCAGCAGCTCCCCCAGTGGATTTTTCCTGATAAAAAAAGGAAATCTTGAATCCAAGAAGTACCTTTTGAGCCATTTCATGTTCACTTTTTCATCCTGCATCCTGATGACACAGTATAAAGAAATATGACCAAAAAGAAATATATTTTAATATAAATGTTTATATATATATATGGCACAAGAAGACTTTCCAGCTCGTTTTTGGAGCAAGGGAATCTGTTGAGAAGAAAAATATAATTGATCTGACTAATTTTACCATTGTGGAAAGCCCAAGAGCGGATTGCTAAACTCAAACGTGGTTTTAGTTTGGAACGACTGGAGATATTTTAAGAGCCTTTCACTAACAGCAACTGCCAGAGCTCTGTCACTTTGCTGTAAGAGTCTCTTGTTGTCATTTTAACTTCATTAAGAGGACAAGTGCACCCTACTACTTGAGCTGATGAAAGCAAGGAGAGATTTAAAGGTCGTTGAATGCCATTTTAGTCAAAATTGGGCACTTTGGCACTTAGGATGGAACTTGTGGGGCTCCATAAGGGGCCAGCAACATTGTACACGTTGGAAAATACGATATAAATTGGCTCAAAAAGCAAGCAGACAAGTTCATGCAGATATGTTCGTTGGTGATCAGTAAATATGGCCACCTGACTATAACCTCAGACGCAGTAAGTTGCTGTTTTCCAAAACAGAATACCAGGGAAAGATTTTTCTGTATGACGTGTCCTGTTTCCTATACTCAACCGTTGTCAGAGTCATAATTATTGAGCTTAGTTCATTATTTCCGTGGCTCCCACCAGTAGAGGTAGGTGGGAACCATATCTCCTATTTCTCCATGCAGCTTTTTACCTTTGTCCCAAGGCAAGGACCTTGGGTTGAACCTGTGGCCTCGAAATTCTCTGACCTCAGAAGCCCTCTGAAAGAGACACCTTTAAATGTATGCTGAGTTTGCCCGCCACACTTGGGAGCAGGCAGCATGTGCTAACTCAGTACTTCATGAAGGAAGGCTCGCTCCCAGAAGTCAACCAAAAGGTTGGGCATCAATCAAGCAGATGTACAGCCTGTTCTCTTCTGAAATGTAGGCAGCTTCAGGTTAGAAAAGTTGTAGCTCCTGAAACTCTGCGGTAAGAAGAAGGTGCCTGTAGAAGCCGAAAAATACCCATCAGGCTGCTCCTCGGTGGGAATATATCCCTGAGTCAGGGACATCTGCAAAGTGATTACATCCCTGTTGAAGTGAACTTGGCTTTTTTTCAGTCTGAATTACTCTAAAGCAATCAGAAGTACAGCTTCTTGTAGAAGTTGTTAACCTACTGGTGAACTTGTCATTAATATTGTGATGTTTGTTGTCTTTATTAAAGGCCTTGGAGATGTGAGACGATGTGAGGATCCCGGCTTTTGTCTGAATCAAGCAACAGAGGGGATGCTGCTTCACTGGGGAGAAAGTCTACGGAAATATAACCTGCTCCATTATGATTTATTGTTTCAAAAGCCTTTAATGCCTATGCATCCTCTTAGGAGAAAGACAGACGTTTCCAGGGAGTCATTTATGCCACCTTAAATAGATGTGTTGGCTTTTCCATACCCGTTAGCCCACAGCAGATGGACGAGACATCTAATTTTCTGGTGCATGAATAGCTGACTGAGGTGAGTAGAAGCCAAACTCAAGCTCTCAGAGAACCTAGCCCAGATGGCAATTATGAAAATCTTCATATGCATTGCTGAAATTTTATTATTTTTAAGCCCAGATGATAATTTCTGGGGTCCTAAATGATGAGTATTCAAGCACTGGTGCTTGGCAAAGCTGTGTCTGCTTATTTTTATTTCAATTACGCATAAGTCAAAAATAGTCTTGTTTGTATTTTAAGGGACAGTAAAAAGGGAATATAAATTCCCGTAATGTGAGCTTTTCAATGAGGTTTCATTTCAGTTTTCAGTTCATTTTATAAAGTGAATTTACAATAGAAATGCCACCGGTGGTCATTATAGCCAAAAGTACGCTGGTTTCAGCGAAGGGGAGATAAAGCTTTCCTCAGACTTGTGCTTTTGGTGCAGAGAAGTGTCTGTGTCAACAAAATGATCCTCAAAAATGTGGAGCACTACTGCAAAGAGGAAAGGAATAATCAGTTCTCCACGCCTCTTGCAGATAGGACAAGAAGTAATGGGCTTAAATTGCAGTAAGAAAGATTCAGGTTAAAACCTTCTTGTGATAAGGATAGTGATGCACTGCAAGACACTGCCTGGGGAGATGGCAGCGTCTCCAGCACTGAAGGCCTTAAAAACCCCAAGATAAGCATCTGTCAGGAATGACACAGGTGCCATGGGCCAGGGAAGGGACTGGTGACCTCTGGAAATCCCCTCCAGCCCTTTGTGGCGATGACTCTGGGAGGGATGCGCTTTCGGGAGGTCTACGACATGAAGCAACTGGAGAGTTGTGCCTGTTGCTGGTTGTCTTCTGTGATAGGGGCTCCACGTTGTTAGGTCTGGAGAGCAGCGACAGTGGGACTGGAGCTCTGAAGATGGATAAATGAGTTTGGAGGCAATAATAAGAACTAGCATCCTCGTTTCAGAAAAAAAAATTTAGGCAATTTGGGCAGAATGAGACCCAAGTCTTTCAATGGACCATCTCCTTGTTTTTCTGATGAACTTTCAGGTACAACACTGCACAGCTTTCTGGTTTGCCACAGATACCCCTGAGTGAAAAGGTGGGAGAGGTTGGAGTGTCTCATTTGCACCACTGAGCTGAACAGGAGATTGCCAAAACCTAGAGGAGAGGTAAAAAGGGACGGACATGGGGGGAAACGATGCGGAGGGAGAAAGGACACTGAAGTACGAGGAGCCTTTAGAGGGCAGTGGGTGTCCTTGGAGGGGAAAAAAAGGAAACTGTGGTAAATGGGAGATGGGACAGGGTGTTCAAGGGGGAGCCGGAAGGAAATGCTCCAGAATTTTGGCTGACAAACCTCCAGACCGTACCAAAAGTCTTGGGTTTGTTTATACCTGACTGGTTTCTAATAATGCCCGTGTTATGGAGTCTTTGCTAATAACTGTAGGTGAATAGTAGGGCTATAATAAATACGTTTCTGCTTGGCCCCTGCACAGATGCTAGTGGAAATTTGGTATTATCTATCTTTTAAACTCAGGATGGCATGATCCATGGTTTGATAGAAAAGTAAAGAATCAGTAAAACAAACAAAACCTGAAAACATTGAAATGGTACCATGTGCTTTCGTGCACCATTAAATGGTCCCTCCCCTGGGAAAGAAGTAGATTCTTGGTCCCAATATATAAATATGTGTATGTGTGCATCCATTGTTTGTGTGTTGTGCAAGCAGCGTGCCTGGCGTGCACCTAACCCAAAGCGAAAAGTGGAAGCAGTGCGATGCACACGCTCGCCCGCTGCGCTTGCGGCTGCAGTCACCACCGTGGTCCCGCTCTCAGCGATAACCTTCTTCAGAAAACTTTGACTCCTGGGCAAGCTGGGCGTTTACTCCAGACAAGCAAATCGTGCCTGAATTTTGCCTCCTAGCACCATGAGGAAAAGTTCGCATTTTATCTGCCGGGTGTTTCTCAAGGAAATAGGTGTCCGTGCACCTTGTGTGTTACCTGTATCACACAGCAGGTCAGCAACCCTTACTGTCCTCTGCTTCATGCATACAGAGTTATGATTTTATCAATGACGTTAGGTATTTTGCCTAATACTGGATATTTATGAAAATATTCCCTACCCTATCAGAAGATGCTCTTATACTGTCATTCATGAAACATTTACTGTACTACAATGTGCTGTTACATTCTAGGTTTTGGGGTTTAGTTTCTCATAGTAAAATTGCTCATACACTATAATGACTGCACAGCGCAGAATAACGTGCTGCTGCACATAAATGCTTGCCTTGCCAACTGGTCCTTGTTAGTTGGTTTGAGCGAAAAACCGTGGGAGAAGTTTGAAGTGAGAAGGCATACAAATCTAAAACCCGGATCTAACGCGCCATAGCTGCTTTGCTAGCTTATCTGTGGGTCTCCACTTCCCGAGTATGTTTCATGTAATTACTACATTACATTTTTAATTATATTTGTTTTCCTCCTTGCAGTCCCCATTTCTTACATTTCTTCTTCAATGTATATAGTTCCCCAGCAACATCCACATTTATAATTACAGAAGATAAAGTTATAATATTCCTGAGGCAAAACTGCATTTTAACAACTGTGCTAATGTGGAAAACAACTTGTGCAGAATAAATATGCCCTACAATTAGTGGTACGCCGACATTTTTCATGGTTACCTTACATATAAATAAACTCAAGCCACTGACATTTTTCCTGAGGGCTTTTATCTCTGCAGCCCCAAAACTGCAGACAGATTTGTTGTAAGTAACACTATCACCATAATAAGTTTGAAAACCCATTATTTTTTTTTTAAATTCATCTGCTTTTGCATCTGCATAGCTCGGGGCTGGGCCCGTGGGTCTGATATTGTCTGTCTGATGAACCGTCGCCGCGTCCCGGGCTCCCCGAAGCCTATCATTTGGCTGAGGCTAACAGGAGGTGACTGGGCAAAGCCGTTTCACCTGAGGGTGGGCCAGGTCACAGGTCACTTGTAATAGCTTCTCCATGCATCTCCAGACCTGTAAATGAGACCAGAGCCCGACTCACTCCACTACACTTTCTTTGTCTTAGACGGATGCTCTAATCAAACAAATTACCTAGCCCGTGATCACAGCCGCTGAGCCAGAGATGGTTTTGCAGACGCTTGTCTGGAGCCCTCCAAGCCCTCTCGACCGTGCAGCGCCGCTTAAAAGAAAGGGCTAATGTTTTCCACCAAAGGTAATAAAAAGATGTGTGGTCACTTGGCTAAGCCGGGCACAGAAAAAAATCCCCGGGGACACCATGGGACACATTTTGACACACGCAGCCCAGCTTACTTCGGCAAAGGGCATGTATATGAAATAAGGAAGGGGCTGGCTGCTGTCAGCATGGGTGTACACATGGTAATGCTCCACCGACGCAGCGCATCTTGGTAGAGCCTAGATGCTGTGTCAGTAAGAGAGTAGGTGTACCTTACCTCTGGGCAATGTTAAATTCTGCTTGGATTTCGATTTTTTTTTTAAAAACGGTGAAAACTGAGATGGGCAAAAAGTACGTGTAGGAGCAAGAAGGGGAGCCCAACCATAAAAAAATGGGCTCACCCAACACTGATGGAGAAAACCATACAGGCGTGGTTTGTTTATTGTAAAATTCAGCCTTAGGCAGAGGATTTAAAACTGATCAGCCCACTACAAACATATTATATTAGTCTTGTATCTATTTATTGCAGTCCTTTAGTTTTATTTATTGACTGTCATTCCCTACTGTACTGCAGGCAATGCTGTCACTGTATTTTCTTAAAACTTTCACCATAAATTTGTAAACATAGAAAAAAATTCCAGTCATCCCATATTTTTCTCCTGCATTTTCCAGACACTTTGGTTTTTGTAGAAGTAACATTGGTTGTTTACTTGATTCTGACTCTGAAAAAAAAGCCCTAGGTACTTTCTAGTTTCAGATGTTTTCTGTGATTGTAAAAGAGAAAGAAACCAGTTTTGACCCAGAGAATGAACTACTGCAAACAATCTGTTGCTAATATAGTCTAATTGCTAGTGATATTTTGAGAAAACAATTAAATTGGAAGTGGGGTTACTTTGGTGTTTATTGTCTGTGGCAGCTTCTTTTGGAAACAAGCTCGAAGAGCTGCTGAACTGAGGCTGCGATGATGTGCGAATAATACTTATCATCAATACAGAGCCAGGCAGCGAAGCAGGGAATGACAAAACGGGGCGAATTCACCTATTTGACGTGTCAGGACGGGCAGTGAGATGCTATGTGGTCAGAGGTAGGTCCTTCCACTTACCTGTATTTACACCAGGCAGTATCACTGTCCTCCTTTTATTGCACTAGCATGGTGAGGATGCTTAGGTGCCTGCTGGGTATGAGCTAAAAAATCTGCATGAATTTTGTTGTTGAAGGGAAAGGTACCATGTACTGGAAGAAATACATTTGAACCACGAGTGTAACAGCTCAAGGGAAAAGTCTGGGCAAAATTCCCATGGATTTCCCCGCATCCAGGTTTTCACTGCTGGTTGTCACTGTGATTAGTTCAAGGTGTAAACAGACATGCCCTCTGCAAGCAGCTGTGCTGAAGGAAGAGGTTGCCACCTACCACCAGACCTCCCACTTGTTCTTTAACACCCTCTGCTGGAAAATGCCGCCTCCTCCTCCCCACCAGCAAAGCTGCTCGCCTGGGTCCAGCCAGCCCCATTTCGAGCCCCTCCAGACCATGATCCAAAAACCTCCTGCTGAGATGAGGCCATTCCTGTGCAAACCTCTGCCTGATGGGCTGCAGCCATCAGAAGGAAGCTGAGTGAGGACATAAAGGTTGGCCTGAGTTACCAAAAATGCTGTGAAGACTTTGTATAAGCCAGTCATATGGCTGGGTCAGGAGTATTTCATTGAATTCTGGTCAAGCTACAGCAGAAATAGCATTGAAGGTAGAAGAGGTGGCAGTGGTTAGAGAGACAATAATTTCCAGTATAAAGAGGCCAGATTGTTGGAAGTATGTGATATGCCATGCCTGAACTAGCCTAGGGGGCCACTGTAAGGGAGCAGATGCAGACCTGATGCCGGTTACTGAACTTGGTACCACTGAGAGGTCAGCACCAGCACCGGCCCCATCCCAAACCATCCTGGCCTTCAGCAAGTGCTGAACGTTCGTTGCTCCTCCTTGGTGTTAAGAAGTGCAAGTTTGCCAGAGAAAACTTTTTAAAACTACAGCTACCCCATCTGTATGGTGGTTGTTAAGTCGCAGAGTTCACATTCGCAAACTTTTCTCTTGTGCCAGAAAGTCTAGAAAATGCCCCTTTATATCTCCTACGAGAACACTGATGCTTACAATATCTTCTGGCCCCAGAAGCCAGAGATTTAGGAAAAGCATCAACTGCCATCTAAGTAGGAACAAAATCAGGTGAAGAGTTGTGACGGTGAGAGACAGTGTCTCAGGAGCTCTCTCTTTTTTGCCCTCTATGCAGAACTGCTCGCATCGAGACCTTAAACCCCCTCTGTAAAAGCTGTTTGCGTGCGAGCAGATGGTATTTCATTGTCTTTTGCTACTGATCTTGAATTATCAGCCTTTATAATGAAAATGCCAATTCAGCCTTGACTGTTCTGCTATAACTCTACCAGGACCACTATAATGCACACACCATATATACTGAATATTTATTATGGTACTGTGCATATTATTTATTGTATATGCAACATATTTTGTAGGTGAAAAATGATACCTTATCTAAGTCAATGAGCATAACCAGGAAAAATATGGCAGAGTAATCATGTGATTCATAATTGACATCTGCTCTCCAAAGACTTGGACAGAATCTGAATTTTCAGCGTACGCTGGGAACGCTTTTCTGTTTGCTGGCCTGGGCATAACCGTGCCACTGCTCTCTCTGGCAGCTCCATCAGTCTTCAGTATTTCCATAATTCCCTGGGTGCAGAGGAAAGCTGGGCCAGCACCTGCTGAAAATATTTCAAGAAGTTGCAAAAAAGCGCTGATGTTTTTCAGTGTCCAGAAACAAGATGAGGAAGCAGTTTTTTTTCTGTCCAAATGCTAATGAAGACCAGCCTGTGCGCATCCTTAGGGTTTTAGTAGATTCACGGTGGCTTTTTATATGTGCCTACGTGTTTATGTATATATGAATACATGTGTGCCATTTTTTGGGAAGCATCATCTGCTCTGGTTTCACCACTGTTGATATCCACCACGCAGCCTGGACATGGCCAAACCAGCGACCCCTGCAGCCTCACCCCCTCTGGCATTGACTCTCTGGTTCAGTCCTATCCTAAACGCCTACTTCATAAATGTGCCTTTTTCTGATACAGCATACAGGTTCCTTGCACGTATTTGGAGCAACATATGCTCAAATTGCTGAGAAAAGAGAATTTGGGGGATGGGCGTCATCGGTTTTTCCCGCTTCTGCCCCTGCTGGTCATGAGAAGTTCATGGTGCAGTGGGTGAACTGGCTGCATTCAGGTCCTTTTAATAGGTTGTCTCATCAGCCTAATTACTGACCAAATTTCCAGCAGATTTAATGTATTAATGGGATACACAGGCATCCCCAGAAGAGAGGAGGGCTGCAAAAAAATCCACAGAAATTACACAGTACGTAAAGTCCTATCTGGTCTACTGAAAGGAAAATACAAAGGAGATGAAGGTGGAATTTGAAGAATTGGAGTTGAGTGAAGCTGCTCAGTTCAACAAGCAGGCTTGGGAAGTTTTCCTTTTGCCAACTTATTTTTTCTTGCTTTTGTAGATTCTTTAGTGTCTGCTGCTGTGGCTGGGAGAAACACGGGGCTGTTTCAGCCTGTCCCACCCTGGCTGCAATATGGCGCCCAGCACACGTGGGAGGGAGGGTGAGGGTGGAGAGGAGGGGATGATGAAGGGTTTATTAGCGTAAACAGCAACAGGGACATAGCGAGAGTTTTCGAACAACCGTCCAAATCACATTATCAACAGCATCTAGAGACCAGCCCACATCTTTATTGGCGTTGCTCTTGCTGCAGGAACGTGGCCAGATTTGTCTCAGCATCTGAGCTAGTCTTCCTTGTCAAAGCCTTTTTTTTCTGGACAGATAAGGCTCTGTTTATAGCGCACTTAAAAGCAATAGCTGAAGAGAACAGAGACTTCACCACTTTGATATGCAAAAGAAAACCAATTTTATATATATATCAGGGGAGCTAATCCTGCTCTCGCTGAAGTCTTTTGGAAGATTCCCAGTGACTTTGCAGAGACTTTGAATTATGGCCAGCTTTTGCTTTTTTTCCTCCTTTTTTTGCTTCCCCTCTCGCAAAATGTCAGGAATACATATTTTGATTCAAAATGGCACTGCGGTGCCTCGCAGCGCTGCGGTCTGGGCCCCTTTCCCCAGCAGCCTCCGGCGCTTTTTGCAGTGCCGAGGCATTCAGCCGGAGTGCAGCCCTTCAGCGAGCGCAGCCACGCCAGGGAGGTGCCAAAGCACTGCAGAGCAAGGCCATCATCAGCTATCAGACAAGCTGGTTTATACGTTCAAAACTCACCAAAAACACATAGTTTAGTTGGCTCGGTGAACTGCTGGAGAACCTGCATGCTGTTTACAATATGCCTGCTAGAGAATAAGACATAAAAAGTCGTTTTAGAGATAATTTTAGAATATTTCAGGTCTTCTGGGTATGCCAGCTCAATGGCAATAAAGCCAGCAATCAGTGCTTTATACCAACTAACCAAATCTGGTTTGGCTATGCTGCCCTTGCCCCAGGAGGAGTTGGCGGCCAGGCAGAGAGGAGGATCACTTTACTGCAAGCAGGAGAGAAACAGGGCTCGTGAGTAGTGGCTGCAAGAAAAGCCTCTTAAAAGAAGTGTTGAATTTTAATGAAAGCGGCTCATAATGTGTAAGAGGGAGAATGCTGTTTTGCCTAAGTGGACTTGCTTACATGTCTAGCTTGGGAGCTGTTGTGAAGCCTTGTAGTCTGTATCGTGAGAGTCAGCGTGCCTTGGAACTGTGTTCTGGTAGTCGTCTTTATACACCCAGCATGTGCCCATACATACAGATAGGTAGACAGATATACATACATATATATAAATCTGTATACACATATATGCATATATGTGTACATATACATTTATAGACAAACTGCGTATTATTGAATATACATGCTGTACCTATGTATGCATACATACATATGCATGTGTGCTTGGGCTTCTATACATTTTTATGAGGTAAAATATACAAAAAAGAAAAAGCTATATAAGGTAGCTACATTAAAAATATAATGAATATACATATTTAAGTACATCTTGAGGTTTTGCATGTATACAAATGTATACATATGAAACAGTTTTATAGGTATTTTTATAGGTATTGTACCTTTTCAGATAATATAGGATGAGCCAGGTTATATAACGTTCATAGTGGTTGATTCCTACAAAGCAAATCAGAGCAACCAAGTTATCCTCCTCATATATGCGTGAATTTAAAGAGACTTCCTCAGTGGCATCGTGACCAGATTCCTCAAAAGGATTTCTGCAAGTGGTGCTTGGAAATGTCCTTGGAGTGATGGTCTTTGGCTTTAAAAAGTGGCCAGGCTGCCTCAGTGGGGTGGAAGGGACTGTTGGGAGCAGCCCCGGGGGTGCGGCCAGTGCCCGACACCCACCGCATCGCTCACCCTCCAGCTCTCTGATAGCAAGCGGGGTTTCAGCACGTGAACATCAGCTTTAGGTACGTTTGGTAGTTTAAAAATGAATCATCATTTGCTAATAGTCCTATCTTCTAAATGCTTCTAATACACTTATTATCACATCATTTAAGCATCCAGAGTGATACTAGGAAACATCAGTCTCTTGCCAAAAGAATCTGAAGTGCATTTTCTGGCCTCAGCATTAAGTTGCTTCTCAGGGCTACTAAGCCTTGGTGACTGTCTTCCAGGTAAAGCAGAAAGAGATTGCCTTCTCCTGCCAAAAGAGGTAGAGCAATATTTGTCCTGATTTCTGCTGGCAGTCGTTGGCATGCTGCTTGGAGTGGCTGGTGCCCTGCTCCTCTGAATTTCACTCAAGAAAAGAAACATGATAATCGGGGGGAAAAAAATCGTGAGAAAATTGATAGTGCTTCTGAAAATCAAACGGGCATCTCTGACTTTAGCTGTGTCACCTGCCTAATGCTAAAAGCTAATGCTGAGCTGAGTTTTCATGGGGATAAACCCAAACCACCAAACAAGGCTGATGCAAGCAAGTCGCAGCGACGGCCCAGGCAGAGCCCTGCAAGGCAGCAGGTTTTGCCAAACCCCAGCTCAGACAGATGCTCCATACTCTCCCTGCTCCGAAAAATGAAAAGCAGAGGTTGCATGTAATGTCTCACAGGCTCAAAAAAATAGAGAGGGGAAGCTTGTTAATAAGGACCAAAATTATGCTGGGCTTCTCAGGAAACAGCGTGATGCTCCTTCACCAGAGGAGCTCTCCTGGGCCCGTGCGGCACAGGAAACTTTCCTTTTCCCCTCAGTTCCTGGTGTTTGAGGTCTTAATTTGTCAAGCCCTTGGTTTGGGGCAGGAGGAAAGCACAGCCCTGTGAGAGCAGTGTGGGATGCCTGCCCCTGTGGACAGGACCAGGGAGGGAGCAGCGAGCCATTTCCCAATGCTTTTCAGATGCCCTCATTGAATGAGAGAGAAAAAAAAGGAGATGTCAGAAATGCCAACACTGAAGGAAGGAAAGAACGAAGGAAAAAGCACACACACATCTGCAGCTGATTTAACTGTATAAATAAATGGTAGGTTCCTTTGGCACTCCCAGCACAAATAATTAAATGATGCATTTGGGTTCTAGGATGCCATTCACCAAAAAATATATATAGATATGAGAGAGAGTGAGAGTGTGTGTGTATGTATATGTATATATTCATGACATGTATATATTTGTCCCAAATCATATGTTTATCTTTTTTCCTCCTATGCCATTGCAAATTCATTAATAACCACGCGCCCGAAATGAAAGCGGGGCAGGGAGGCTGGATGGGGCCGTGCGTCAGACCGTTTGCGCAGGGAGCTGGGGGCTGCTGTGCTTGGAGTGAGGCCGGGGGTCTGGTTTTATTTAGGGGCACGCCTCGGCAGTTTTAAGACAACACAATGCAATTACCCCGACCACGAAATGTTCTGCGAGGGCCCGGCAGTCCCCGATGCTGCTGGGAAGGGGGGTGCCAGGAGCAGGCCAGCCCTGGCTGAAGCCTCCCTGCTGGGGCTCTCAGGAGTCATCTCCCTTCCCACGCAGCCCGCAGATGTTAAGGTGAACTTAAATCCGTATATATCTGCCAGACCCAGGGATTCATCTCCCATAACTACCTGTTTCTCTCCATTGGAGGTGTACAGCTGAGGATGGGTGAGATGGATACTGGCATCCTGGTCTTGAAAAATGTCCTTTCCTCCCCTTAAAAAATGCTTGCTGATGCCGGGAACCTGCTGCCCGTATTCAGGCGAAGCTCCCTTGGTGCTTTTTCAAAGGAGCGATGAAGACATCAAGCCTTATATGGATTCCATTATTATTTTGTTTTATTGTGTTGGTTTTTTATGAGGCACTCGAGGCCCATAGGGAGCAGGAAGGCGCTACCATCTAAACTAGGGTGGGGAGTGGAGGAGGCACGTCGAGGCTGCCTGGTATCAGAGTGATTTCATCCCCAGGCCTATTGTGGCGGGAAAACAATTCCTGTCTACCAACAGGCCCGCTATTGTGCTGCCAGTGCCAGAGGAAATCTGCGGCTGAGCGGGGTTGCACAATTGCCAGTGTGGTCTCTGCCAGAGCCCTTCACTCCATGAAGCTGGGACAGCAGGCAGGGCTCAGCATGGCACATGGGTACCGATATACCTCGGCAAGGCAGCCCGAACCCGTCCAAGCAGCCCCAGGCTGTGACTATTTTGCTGTGAGCACTGGAGGACTGATCCATGCTGAAATACACCCTCCCCTACCTGCTTCTCACCCTGTTGCATCAGTTCGAGGGTCCCTGGGCCGATGCAGCGTGTGGCTGTACAAGCAGTGGTACGGATGCTGCGTGGGGCGCAAGCAAGATGAGGGCGAGATGGCTTATACCACTCTTTTATTATTTTTTAAGCTGGACTCCATGTAGGTAATGTTAATACCAAACCAGAGAGTGATTTGTGGCTTAAGATGGTAAGCAGTGTTAAAGTGTTTCAATCTCCTCATCTCTTTCCCAGACTGCTTCATCCAGAAGATGAAGTATTGCTTTGGGCTTCCTCTTCTCCCCTCTTCTCATTTCACCCCATTTGCTTTTAAAATGGGCATTCAGTTTTAGCCTGTGGACTAGGGATGGAGCAGCTTTGCAGGGAATGTAAAGCGAGACGATGCTAATCATGAAGGGGGCACTCTGAGCGAGGTAGCTCAGGAGTACCTAATCTGTGATTTGCACACCCAAACTCCACTGCCAGCGTCTCTGAACTGAACCCTCAAAACCCTCCAAGCCAGATACGCTGTGTGTCTGGACAAGAAATCTGTAGCTGGTGCCTATCCACGAAAGGACATGGGGTCCCAGATAGTCAAAGAAGGTTGGAGGGTCAATCAACTCCTCAGTGGCTTCACAGCCCCCACTCAGCCCAGCTACACGTTGTCTGTGGGGCCATGGCAACTCCTGAGCACTCTAGGCTGGGTTTTAACAGGGATGTAGGCGTAACCTTTAATATTACAGATGTGTCCGTGCTCATGTGGCTAGAGCTCATGCAGCTACATGTGAGCTAACTTTAATTGAAGTGGTTTGGGTGCTGCCAGCCATGTAAATCCTGTCTAGAGCAAGCTATGGTCATGATCTAGGATTTACCTGTATCTCAGGAGGCTTTTATTGAGCTCCCACAGCTGTATCTACCCACGCTTGAAGCTAGTGCAGGTATCTCCCTGACTGTACAGCAGCAATGTCCTCCAGCTCCTCCAGCATGTAGATCTGTTTGCTTTCCATCCTCCACCTTCCTCACCCATCCTCTCTCCCTCCCGCGGGGTGCAGCCCTTAGGGTTATCGTACCGGTCCTGCCCCAAACGTCAGCACTGGAAGATGACAAATCACCTGATTTTCCGCATCTCCTTTGAAAACTTGGAAACAGGACTACACATGAGCTCATCTGGGCTGCGGCAATACTAACCAATGTATCTCTCCCCAACCCCTTAGGACTTCGCTGCATGCAAAGAGAATGGGACAACCCTGAGAGGATGAAACAGTCAAAAATGCTTTTAATGTACTTCCCAGTATGGTATTTGGTCACCAAGCAGGGACTGGGAGCAGCCTCCAAGCCTTATCGTTCCTGCATAGGGGCACTTATTGCAGCAGCCTGTCGGAGTGGAGCGACACGCACTCCAGCAGCGTCATGCCAGAATTTCTGCACGTACCATGCGATTGATGCACACGTGCAACCTTGTATTTTGTTTTGGGTTTGTTTTGTCGTAGGCTGCTGGCAGATCGGGTACTATTGCCTCAGCTGTTACGAGTATACGCTGAGCCATTCCCAGCCAGTTGGAGCTTTTCCACAAGATGGTACTCAGCCCAGTCTGTAACTGAAACAGGGCACGGATGCTCCCAGGGAAGGCAGACGTCAGCCAAAAAACCAGGCTGCGATAGTCAGAGATATTTAATATACAAATAAGAAGTTGTTTCATAAATATCTTATAAAATTCATAATTTACTTCCCAATATTTTAGCAGATTATCTTAATGCAAACAGCAGATGTATTTCGGAACGATGAGACAAATGTTTAGCGAAATTAAAGTTATTCATGTGCAGTCACACAGGGAATATTTGCATGATATTTTACTAATTGCTCCAAAATCTGACTTGTAGCAAATAAACAAATGGGGAAAAAATAAACCAGCAGAAAGATTAGCCCCAGGCGCCTCTTTTTAAGTTCTCCAAGTCTTTCTTCAACTGCTCAACTTTTTTTCCCTGGCAGCTTGGGGTTCTGTCCCAGTCTCCCCATCACTCTTCTCAGGCCCATTATCCTTTTGCAGACTCCTACTTTTCCCCTGGTAACTGGATTTCTTCCGAAAGGGGCTTGATTTTCTTCTTCCCTTGGAGTCCAAGCGCCCTTCCTTGGTCTGCAATTCTGCCTGCTCTGGTTTCTTATTGCTTGGCTGCAGTCAAGGAGGCCGATTTCAAATTGTCAAATTTCCTTAAGCATTTTGGGGAAATACTTTGCTATTTTACCTAGCTCAGAGGTTGCCCCAAATCGGATTAGCCATACAGAAAAACCCAATGCAAAAGGAGTGGATGCTTTTTTAGTGGTTGGGAATTCAGACTTGGGTTACTTTAACCTTCTCTTATGCGTTTCAAGTTACAGCAGAGAGAATTGAGTTGTAGTTGCTGATTGTTATGACATTATTTTATGTCAGGTCTATTTATTTGCCTTCCTGGAAAAGGGAATGTATTTCGAGACGTCAAAATATTTTGTTCGCCTTCATTCGATTGTAAGAGGAGCCTTAGGTGAGGTAAGAAAAATGTATGTTTATCAAAATTTTGGTGCATGGTAGATGGCTACGTATTTGTATGTATTTCATACTCCCAAATTGAAGGAATGCTGAGGGTGCACAAAAATCAAGCAGTGGGAAGTTAGCAAAGGTCAGAATTAAAATTGAGACGTCTTGTATAGAAATCTCATTGACTGCAGGAGCAAGCGAGCTGCAGCACTGGAAGGAGAAGTCCTTAGTTTCACCTTTTTGCCCAAGGTACTGGAGTATCTAGCAACAGTGAGCATCTCTTATCATCCTTCTGTCAGTCACTGTAGGTGGATAGGCAATGCACTTTTTTTACATGACTTCTACAAGCAAAGGGGAATTTTTTAAGCATCTGAGCCAAATCAGATTGTAAGTCATGTCCCTAACACCAAAAATATTCCCTCTTACGAGTTGGATTCTGGAGGAGAGTCTAGGAGACTTGGAGAGAATGCGTGCAGCTGCTGTTTGGGCACTTGATTGCCTAGACAGGTCAGCGAGAGCCACCAAAACTCACGTGCTCACTCGCTGGCGATGCAAATCCTACTTGCTTCCAGTGCAAAGCCAGGGCAGAGGGTTTAAACCTGCAAATTAAGTTGCTGGGCTTTGGTCAAGAATTGCTGTCCATAGGGGAGCAGGGGGCTATGAGCTGCCGTTCCCTGTAGTTTGTGCCTGGACGGTGTCCTGGTTTGCTTGGGGCATTCATCAAGTCCCAGTGTCCAGCCTGCCGTGGGATGCACACCTCCTCTTAGCTCATATAATGTGCATTTGCAGGATCCTGCTTTTCATGCTGGCCAGTATTTGCACTTTGACCAGCATTTTCCTGGTGGTTATGAGGTGCAGGTGGATGGGGATGCTGAACTAAAGGCACAGGTAGGTGCTAAGAGTTCCATAAATAATAAGATCAGCTGTACATCCCAAATGGTCCTCTGAGTTTTTGCTAAAGTGTTTCTGTAGGGTCAGTTCTCCTCTAACCTGATTTTTTTTTTTTCTTTTTTCCCTTGGAACAACCAAGGTAACACAAAAGTTGACAGATACATTATCTGGCTAAATGGGAAAAGCAAAGGGGAGAACAAGGCATTGTTGTTATTATTCTTTTTCTTTAAAAGAGGGGGTTTCCATTCCTGAAGTTTACATTTTGAACTTGCTAAAGTCTGTCTTTGCCTCTCCCATCCGCAGGTCACCGCAGGAATATGTAAAAAGGAAATGTTTTATTTTAACAGAGTCGAACACAGTACATGAAACACACCCTTGCCACTGCATAACATTCCTTAAGTTAAATCACAGAACCCAGCGTAACCTTTTTTTTTTCTTTTCCCCCTTGGTCTTTTATTTCATTGAAAAGAGCCCAAAGTATAATATTCTTTCAGGAAGCATAAATCGTATTGCTGGAAGTAATAGCAATCTCCTAAGCAAAATCCCGTAGGACTCACGCCACTCTGCTTTCTGAAAAGCTGCATTCAAGTACGTCCAGCGTTGCCTCTTTCCCGGCGGGCGTCCCGAGCGCTGCACTCATGGTCATGCACAGGGAGCTGCGGACGATGCCAAAGCAACCGGGTCTTTTTGCGCTAGGGTTTTCCTGGTGTTTTGGCCCTTATGGGCAGTCCTGGGTCTCGGGAGAAGCTGTCAGACTCCTGCCCAACCATCCTAATTTTGGTCCCTCTCCTTGCCTTTCAATACGCATGTGTAACTCCCATGAACGTAAATAAAAGTTATGTACACGCATGGAGGGGGAAATAGATGCATTTATCTTGGCTCAAGACAAGCAGCATCTCCCCAAGGAGCTACTTAGGAGGTTATTGAGAAGCCAACAGCAAAGTGCGGTGGGCTGTACCTTCCTACATGTGTGTTGCAGAAATTATTGGCGTGTTGCTGATGTTTATGGCGAACAAATAGTTTGTTTCTGGGCTAAGAAAGATTCCAGTGTAAATACTCAACTGGCAGCTAGCTGGAAGTTTGCCACTTGAAGTTAAAAGGCCCGTGACCAATGGTGTCAGATTAACATTTCCAAGTTGGACAATGTACAAATGGTGTTCTTGGACTGGAATAGAAATAGATGAAAGTGGTCTACTGCAGTGCAAATAACAAACTGGCAACCAGCTGGTCATTGGAAAGAGAATATGCTATGGGAATATGCTTTCTGCAGAAATACTTTATTTTGGAGATAAGCATTAACAATAGGAAGATGAGGCTCGTTTAACAAGAACCATATGGCCTCATCCTGCTTTTATTTCACTCAGTGGCAAAGCCCTGATTGTCTTTCGTGGGTGCAGGATGGGGATTACTGATAATAAATAAGTGGTACAATAAGTTGCCCGATCCACTGTTGCTCTTCAAAAGGTGTAGTCAGATTATTTTTAACCCACATGTTTATATTTCAGGAGACAATAACTGAAAGGAAACAGAATTAAAGGGGCTTGTTGAAAAACAACAACTTCTGACAAAATAAGCCAAGACAAAGATCCATTCAATACAAACTTATCACACTGTGTGAAACCAATACAGCTGCATTTCCAAGCTGATAAGTGGAGAAGTCGTAGATGGGTTCGTTCAAAAAAAAAAAAAAAGTAGTTTGGATTTTTGTGGGGAGAAAACAATAACCTGTAAAAAGGAGCTGACATGCAGATGGGGGAATAAGGCAGGGACTTTGCTGGGGTAATGGCCATGTCCTAAAAGCACTAGCTTACTTTTTTAAGTAGCTACATGATCCTTTCTGTTAGCAACATAATTAAAGATAACAGAATTAGGCATCGTAGTTTCAGTATAGTCACCAAATTGATTTGTGCTACAAAAGAAAAAAAAAAAAAAAGAAAGCAAAAGCAAGCCAAGGGAGTTGCAGCCTCAGTGGAAAATCCTGTTTTGGGAACTTTTCAAGGATGTAAAACATCGTCTTGAATTGTTTACTTTTATGGGTAGGAAGTAAAAAAGAAGTGAATTAAGAGTGGAAATGGCATTCTTACCACAGTTGGAAGGTCGCAGTAAAACTGATACAACTCAACATTGCAAACTCATTTTTAAAACTGATTTTGGTTGTGTTTTTTTTTTTTTTTTACAGTGGCTGAGGTTTGTTACTTTGGTCACAAAAAGACAACAACATGGAAACTCTATTTATTATCAAGAAAAATCAAGATGTGAACGTGAAAAAATACGGATCACGTATGCAGAGGCTCGTGTCTGCCTTTGGATGTAAGTACTCACTCCCGTTGATTTCCATGTGTCTGGAGACAGCTTATAACACTCAAGGATATCAAAATTACATTCTGTTACATATTTAGATACATCGTATTTCTAACTCTGCTGGTTTTGCTCCCGAAGTTTATTTTTCAGTCTTTTTCTTTAAAATATAGCAAATACTGGAAACGGAGGGAAACGATACAGAATTAGGAGCACAGGTAGATTCAGATGTTCAGTTCGACTGTCTTAGTTGCCTCCTCTTTTGACTTTGAACACTGGTTCCTCTTCCCCTTCCCTGGGACTCCTTTCTCCCTTGTCTTTACACCAATGGCAAAACAGCCTTAAACCATTTCTGTGTTTCTTTTGGGCTCTTGATGCCCACCTCAGCCCCTCCATCTAAAAAACCCTGAGTCTCCAGCCCAAATTTCTGCAATTTGGAAGTTGTTTCAAGGCAGCCCAACGCTGAAGGTGATCCCACACTAGCTGGTTGTGCTCATGATGGAAGTACACACCAAGTGTGGTCCTGATCCAAGGCTCCTTGAAATATTGGGTGGTTTCTCCCAGGTAGCTCAGGGCAGGCTGCACACAGGTGAGACCTGGTGGAACAGCATTTTGGATGCCAACACCTTCAGGATTCAGTTTTTCCAGGTTTCCAGCAATTCCCTAATAAAAGGGAACGAGAGGAAACTTAGGCTCGGTGTCCAATTATAGAAGCAGTATTAATTTGGCAATATTACCAATAAATAAACAGCCCCTAAAGAGTGGCACTGTGCCGCCCCGCTGTCCAGCTCCCCCGGAGCTGTGGAGAACTCTCTGATTTCATCCCGCTTACTCCCTCGCTTTTCTTTTCCCCAAGCAGCGGGGATAGCTGAAGAAGCCCGTCATCGTTTTATTGCTGTTTCTAATAAACACATATGGTGATGCATATAACAAGAACAACAGCGAGTCGCTATTGTTCAGCGCACGGCCATATGTGGGCTGTCCAGCGGCTCGGCAGCTGCATCGTGAGCGCTCAGGAATGTCGATAGCCCAGAGAGAAAGGAATGATTTTTAA
The DNA here is from genome assembly GCF_965183815.1 of Platalea leucorodia. Lineage (NCBI taxonomy): Eukaryota > Metazoa > Chordata > Aves > Pelecaniformes > Threskiornithidae > Platalea > Platalea leucorodia. The sequence continues at coordinate 10,165,470 of NC_138825.1, forward strand.
GGGCTCTGAGCCTCACAAATAGCGCGTCTGCTTTACATACCGCTGTTGCTAAAACAACTTCTGACCGTGGTGTGCCAAAAGCATAGATGCGGCGTTAGTCACTGCAGAAGTTTACAAGGTGATTAAATTGTTAGCAATTGCAACGCAGAGGCTGAGAAATTAGCTGGGAACATGTTGAAGGGAGCTTTGCAAAACAAAAAACCCAAAATAAATATATATATATATAAATATTTTGTACGTATATACATATATGCATCTGTATGTGTGTATTTGTACAGTTAGTACTTTTTTTTTAACATCAGAAACTCAGGCACTTGCACATCTAGTACTTCACATAATAAAAACTTTGACCCCGGCACTAATCCATATTTATTTTATCCTGTTGTGCAAGGTTGAAAGGCGTGCGATTTACCAATAGTTTGTTCTCCGTTAGCTACATTTCCCTCTGGCCTCATATGGCTCTGCTTGGGCTGGATGATGCATGCTTGAGTGATGCAGAGGCAGCCCAAACGTGATAGTTGGGATGCCTTGCGTACATCTGTGTTTCTAACACTCTTCTTTCCCTGATGCCATATTTACCCAGCAACCTGACTGAAAATGAACAGCCCATCTGTACATCTTCATTTTTCCATCAGTGCGTTTCGGGGGGAGAGAGCGGGACTGTGATTGAGGGGAAAGAGAAATAAAACTTAAAAGCAGGCAACATTTTTTTAAATTTGGACAAACACCGTCAGGCAACTATATCTTTATTTAAGCGCTTGAATAATTTAACTGTGTGAGATGCTGAGTACCTACTGTAAATAAGAGGAGAGAAAGAAAATTGTAAGGGATCCAAAAATCAACTATTTGGCTATGTCTCCGAGCATGGATTTTAGAAGTCTGATTTAAATATCAAAGTGTAAATGGTTTTGGTCAGTGTGGCGGGAAGTCCCATGTCTTGTACTCCTTTTGCATACGTACCCCTTGCACACACCATCTTCACGGCACACAAATTACCTGTATAATGGGACATGATTTGAGTAACCCATAAAGCTCTGGGAAGAACCGCATCCAGGTGTTCACAGAAACCATAGACCAGCTCAGGCTGCCAAAATCCACAACCAGTTTTACCTGGTAAAAGAAACCACGAACATACGCACGTTCAGATATCCCAACAAAAAGTAAATATTCTGCATGACATACTGTTCAATATTATACATGGTAGCACAAAAAAAGAAAAAATTGTAACTTCTATTCACTCCATCTCAGGCAGTTCTTTCCAATGAGTAAAGCTGAAATGCCCACACCGACTTTCCTTGAAATAATGAAGGGACAGATTTTTCCCCCACAACAGACGTACATGGCTCTCGGTTCCTCCTGAGAGCCGTGGCAGGACTTCAAAAAAAACCCCACGCCAAGGCCTGCTTTTCAGAGGTCCCCAGCATCCCCCAGTTCCTGTTGACTTGTAAGCGACGTGCAGCTTGAGGTTTTGCTCGTTCCTCAGCTGAATCTTTCAAAACTCGTGATTTCTCAGCATGAGTCAGTGTTTTATGTAACCCCAGCTTGCATTCCTCCAAACCCCTCCTGAGCTCGGAGCGCTCTGACAGCCAACCTCAAATTCTTCATCCTCACAGCTGACAACTTTGGTCCTCCGGCAGCGGCACGACAGGCTCCTCACGCTGCTCCTGGGGGTTTCGGGGCCCCGGCATGGCTCTCCTGGGCACTGCAGGGACGGAGGCTGGAAGAAAGCTGGGCTGGAGGACGGAGCTCCACTCCCAATGGGCAAGATATTGGGCTTTCCTGCAACAGAAATGCCCATTGCTGGTTTTGTTCAGCTGATTTTTTTTCTCTTCCCTGCAGCAGCATCAGTTTTATCCATGCCCTTGCCAGAAAAGAACGTCTTTCATGTAAAAGCAGTAGGAAGGGAGGACACTGAGCTGGTGGATCCCTTTTGCTGTTGGTCCTCTGCAGACACCTCGGATGGCAGCTTCAGTTCACACCCCTGGCACCCTGCTTCACCCTGAAGGCAGCATCCTGAAGGTGGGCACCTAAACAAGCTCGAGAGGTGGATTATCGCACCTTAATTATTTTTTCACCATTATCTGTGAATGCACTGAATTATATAAAAGCAGATAAAAGAGAAAAGGATTAAAAAAAAAAAAGATAAAAAGATAAAAGAGAAGGTGGGAAGCTAAACCCCATTTTTTCTTCCATCCTGGCTGATTTTCCCTTGAGAGGTGGAAGATCTCAACCCGTGGTGCTTCCTCTGGCAGCTTCCCATGCCCATTTTTGGGGGGAACTCCTCGCTGGTGGGTTCAACCCTCCCCAACCTCTCAGCATCAGCAAAGCTCTCCCATTTCCCCCAGGACAGCCAGGAACCCTCCTGCCACTCGCAGTAAGAGGGATGCCCATTAAGGTCAGTCCCCACAACAGCCAGACAGGAGTCAGCAAGGACCACTTATGTTCCAGATGCACAATTTCTTCTTGGAGGGAAAAAGTGCCCTTTTTCATTTAGCTGGCACCTACCTTGTCTCTCCCTACATGTAGCAGGAATCACAGCATGGTAGAACCTAAAGTGGCTCTATTTCGCAAAAAAATAAAGCCCCAGTTTACTGGAGCAGGGGCTTGTGGACGTTGAGTTGGAGACACTGCTTTATTGGAAATGTTTGATGATGCAGGAGAGTAAAGCGTGAGGAGACATTGGGGCGCTCAATGCAGTATGGTGGGAAGTGGGTGGGCTGCATTGAGAAGCCATGGGGAGGGCTGAGGCACCCCCAGTATTTGATGTGCAGCCATTCATACCCCGGCCTGGCTCTGCTTGCTGTTTGAAACCTAGCCAACGCATCCAAGTCAATGAAACAAGTAGCTCAGAAGCACATTTTGGGGTATTTTTCAGGTATTGTTGGCCTTTCTTTTGTTCAAATGGGTGATCGCTTGTCATATGAGGTCAGTACCTCAAATTGAGGCCCTAGAAAGAAAAAGACAAAAGATTTTTTAAAAAAATTGAACGATTTTCTAAAAGAAATGTTATTATTTTGCCTTACTATCTTTGTCCATATATGTAAGTGTGTACAAATATATGCACTCAAAGGCAAAAATACCTCCTGATGATAAAGTAGTTCCACACAAGAAAGGCTTTACAATATTTAGAGAAACCATGCAGGAATGTGAAGATCAAGCGAGGGGAAACATGTGCCAGTCTGCTCCACTAACCTACTTAGATGCCGCTTGGTAACAGCAAAATAACCTGCCATCTGATGCTCCAGATGCTGTGACCGTGTGCTGGCACAGTGCAGACCTCAGGTATGGAAACCCTCTCCTAGCAAAATGATGGGATATTTCTTGTCCTTGTTAGTGCATAAATTTTAAATACATGTCTGCAGGGTTAGGGTCAAGTGTCATAATTGCAGTGATTGTAGAATGTGAGGAATGTGCACCACAACATTGGGATTCGTCTCTTCTTCTTTGGCCACCCAAAAAACCAGCACCTTGCCCAAGCTGAGGGTGTTGACATCTTAATTCCTCCAGGAAAGAGCTGTGTTGACACATTTTTTTCCCCGGCTATATCAGTTGGCCTTATAAAAGATGTAACCTCTCCGTACATGTGTGCCTGCTCTGTACCGATACGTAACGTTTCAGCGCTGGCAGCCTATCTCGTGTTTGGCCATGTTTTTTTTCCTGAGGAATTTGGGTAAAATCCTTTAGCAGCTTGCTTTGCCTGTGGCCTGCTTTTGCTTTTTTTTCACTGCAGACCTCAAAAGCAATCCCCTCAGACGAGGTTATATATATTTCACTGTAAGTGAAAGAGAACAAAACAAATAAAAACACAATGAGGCTCTTTCTCCACGTTGATAATTTCTTCAAACTTTCTATTGAGGATTTCCAACTGCATTTGTTGTCGTATGGTAAGGGCTCTGAATGAATTTATTGATGGTAGCTGGAAAAAAAGGGGGAAAAATGAATGAAATCCCTTGAGATAGAAGGTATGTCATGAACTTCCCCAAGTTATTTGCAAATGTTGCTGCCAGTATCAATAAATCCCTCAAATTTCAGGATAGGCTACATTAATTACAGGATGGCATTATGTATTTAAAGGTTGCTGAAAGTTATATCTGTGATCAGTCATGTTCGAACTGCACGTTCACGTGAAATATTTGTTATTTTAATACATAGGCATGCACGCGAGCAGCAATAGCGTCCATGATGTTTTAATAGGCTTTTATTAGTTCGTACTCTCCTTGTAATCTTGTTTTACAGTATGTGCATTCAGTGTGTTTGTGTCTATGCTCTTCATGCACACATCGCAGGATGCCAAAACATCCTTCTGCTTCCTTGTTTCCAACCACTTAGTCAGGCACTTGAACGCTTTCCAAATCTTGTTAAAAACCAGAAATAGCGCTATCACTTCTTCTTGTTGGAGTGCACAGAAAGGGGCAGATGGAGAGGGCAGTGGAAAGGTAGAGGAAGAGGTTGACTGGCTGGGAGGTGGGGGGATCTTCATGGGTGAGCTCGGTAGAGCCTCGGTGTCGCGATGCCCAGACCTGATCTGGGGCTTCCCGCTGCCTTGCTGTGAAAAGCAGGGATTTTGGTTCACTTGCTGGATGGAAAAGCGCTGCAAAGATGCTCCTTTTAAGTTACCTGCAGTTTTAAAAGTTTATGAAGCAAAAATTCCCTGCCCAAAAATCACAGGGTATTTGTCTGAGCTGATGTGGATTAGTTACGTTTAAATTTTAAACTATCCTTTTTTTTTTTTTTTCCAGGAAAATTTGAAGTAACATTGAAATAGGTTTCTTTTTCCTGAGTAAAACAGATGATTGAAAAATCAACTTTATTTTATTCACTATTTTTTTCTGAAACTAAACGAACTGGAGAGGCTCAACCTAGATTCAATAAATGCTTCGAACGTGCATTTCTGGTGAGTTAAAAATTAGTTAAACAGTCCTGAGGCTGTTCAAAGTGATTCAGTCAGGTGCAGTCTTGCTGGGTAACACTGGGATCATGTGATGTGGGTGGTCCTGGTATCTCCGGAACACGTACTCACTGCTTTTACCTGTTTTTTCTGATTAGACTAGATGTTTTCTGGTGTGTATCTCTGAGGCCAAGGAAGCATCAGTTTTGGTTGGAGCCTGGATACTGTGCTGTAATAAAAAAGAGCAGTATTCATGAGTATTAATTAACTGTATGCTCATGACCGGAGGGAGCAACGGAGGGTATTTTCCCTTGGATTGCTCTCACAGATGTGGATTCTCTGATGTCTACTGATGGCTGAGTTCATCCCACAACCTTTGTCATCGCGGGAGGCAGCCATGGTTGCCTTGGTTCCCTGTCTCCGTGAGGTGGGAACATCTGTCCAGTTTGACTGCAGTCACCCAATGGGTTTAAAAGCATGTGTTGACGCAGGCGTGCGCCCACACACCCGTACATCCACACAGAGCGTGATGAGAAGCCAGCCCCTATAGCCTTAAGAAACCCAGATAAAAATAATGTTGCCTTAGGAAGCTTATGCTGTGTGTGAGTAAGATGACTGCAAGGCTCCCGCTGCCTCCTGCAAGGGGTCAGGATTTCAGATTCAATTAAGGAATGTGCCAAGGAGTTGTGACGCAGCCGTTGCTGGCTGTCTACGCTACAGCCCACATTTGTTCGTGGTCAGCAAAAAAAGCTGGTCAAATAACATTTATCAGATTATTTACTTGGCATATTCCACACAATCTGACGAACTTATTTTACTGTGTTTTTTTTTACCCAGATGACAAGCTAGGCGCAGGGCTTACTAATATAATTAACAAAAGCGGTTCTTTGACGAGTCTCGGGAGAAAGTTTGAAGTCAAACACCTGGTTTCTCAGCAGAGCAGCGTCTGTGGCCCCAGCCAGCCACATACTGAGTATACGGCCACGTGCTGAGACTTCTACTCATAGTATCTCCTTGCAGATGTGGCCTCCATGAAACATGACAGGAGGCGAGAGCTATCAAAACCAAGTTGGGTGGCAGGAGTGCAGCTCTTGGGGGTTTGATGGTGTCAGATCACAGAGCCTTCCACCTTGTTACCAGACTGGGGTAAAAGAGCCACTTCACAGGGAGAAACAAGCAAGTGAGGAGCTCTTAGGGGATGGTCTGCCCTCCTAGAGACGGCAAGCCTCAGCTTTAGTCCTCAGGATACAGAGGTAGTGAGAAATAGTGGCATATTTTTCACGTTGTAGAGGGTATGGCTGACTTGATGTCAGGTTGGGTCTTGCTCCTCCAAAAGCAAAGGACATGGGTTAGCCTCTCCTGTTATGGGCCTGTGCTTGGTGCAGCAAGGATGGAGAACAGGTCATGCAGGCTCACGTTAAATAATTGCATTTTTCAAATGACTGGTGTCTTTTTTTTTTTGCAGGAGAGCAACAACCCTGTTTACCTCAAGCCGATGCACTCTTGGAAAGTGAAATACGTAAGGTAATCCAATGGTGGGTGGGGGAAATCGCTTTCATAAGAAAACATGGTACATCATAAACACACAACACAGATCAGGCCACATCTTCATTTCACCCACAAGAAGTTTGTGCAAGTGCAGAAAAGTCCAGGTTTTTCTCCTGTCCCCCAAAGAAACATAATCCAGAGTTTATATCGGATGGTTTATGGGAGTTTATTGGAATATCCAACAGGGTTCATGTAGTGTGTCACAAGGTAAAGCCTGTTCATTGGTGATTTACAAGCAGTGTGTGCCGGTGTTACTGTAATTTATAGACCACAGATGGTCAGGGGGTGCCCCTGCTGACTTATAGCTGAATAAGAAGCTGAGCCCTGCGTGTCATCTGCTGCGAGTACCACCGGCTCACTTCCCCAAAGTAGCACTGATCAAGATCTGCCTTCAAACCCGGAGGGTCCCGAGACCTGTGCTTTGCAAGCTGGGGCTGTTTTGGGAGAGAAGAGGCTGGGGGGAAAAAAAAAAAAAACAAGCCTATCGGAACGGCACCAAAGGAAAATTGCTTTTTACGATAATAACTTCCCGTCTCAAGGCTGGTACTTCACTTGATGGGTTTTTGTCACCTGTTAAATGGTGAAGGAAGAATGTCAATCCCCCCTTTCACACACCCATCTAAGACAAACATCTCCTCTACAAAAATTTATATATATTCATAAATCTCCTTTGTAATGACCTCAAAGATAGATTCTATCTTTGTTCTCATCATTTACCCTTTTAGGTAATTACTCTTTAACTATATTTTACAATGACTTTCTTTCCTGCGTCAGGTTTACCTAAGTCTTTGCTTCTTTAAACCTTATTAAATAATTTTCTCTTTATTCCGGCACCCCTTTCTGACCCCTCAGGAATTTACTCCTGGTGGATGCACGAGGCAGAGGGAGGATGGAGCTGGCAGCACGTCCCACCCAGCTCTTCAGGAGATTTATTTTGTTTTCCAGGGGATCAGGCCCCTTTTCGCTTTTAATTTCTCTGGTTAACAAGGTTCATCACGTCGCCTCATATTTCTCCCAGATGTGTTTTTGTCTTGCCGCGTATGGCCTTGTCCTGCCTGCAGAAATACCGCGGTGGTCTCTGGCAGGATCCGGCAGCCTTCGGAGGGACATGCCGGATCCAGGGACGGCCGGCGCGTGGCTCGCCCGCTGCAACGAGGTCATGCATTTTAACAAGGCACCGCCGATCCCCTTTTTAAAGGGCATTGATTATGTTTTGTTAAAATGGGCTTTGAACTCAGCTGACCCTTTGCTGGTAGGATATTTCAGGGTTTTTTTTCTGCCTGGACCATACTTGACACCTGTTGGCAAACATGGCTGCAAATGCCATTGAAAGAAGCCTGCGTCCAAGCTCAAAACTAAGTGGCTTGATACTTTTCCCGAGAGTAAAGACATAAGAGAATTTGGTGCCTTCTTTAGTTAATAAAAAGAAAAAGAAAAAAAACTTTTGTTTTTCCTTATCAAGATGATGGGAAAAAAAACCCCACCCTATAGACAAAAGAAGCAGAAGGAGAGCTGTAATGGAAATAAAATTGACAGCCTCTCAAAACTCAGGTGGCACTTTCCTTTTCCAGTTAATTACAGTTTTAATTACATGGCTTCTTGTGACTCCTTGATACCTAATAAACTAGACTCTGTGGGGCGGCAAAGTTGAGTTTTGCTTGAACTGCAGGTGTAAGGCTCAGCATGAAACATAAATCAACTTCTTAAACATGTTCCCAGGGTGTGTTCAGGCTTTTTCTTCCTATTCGCTTGTAAAAATCACATCTTTTCACCATTGTTGGGAGAAAAAAAAAAAAAGAGTGAAGCTACAATGCGGTGAGTATTACCTTTGTGTCTTTGGATGTAAAAATCCCCTTTTAGTTGGGAAAAAAAGGCTTTTTTTTTTTAAACCTCTGATCTGATAAATTTTAAAGGAGTGATGCGTTACCCATATAGACCCTCTCTCATCATCATTTTTTTAGTGGGGGTGCATAAGATAGATAGATAGAAGAGGGAAGGACATTAGCAGCATGAAAGCGAGGAGAGAATGGTATGTGGACACTAAAGAGACATTCAACCTTTTCTGAAGGTTTTGAAAACAGAGAGCGCCTGTTTATTCTTTGTGTGTTATGCCATGGAAATCTGTGCTCCAGTCAGGTTCAAGTGCAGCACCATATATTACCCGTGAGTGGGTAACACGCTGATGACCTGTTGCAGCAAAAAGCTGGAGGCAATGATGGTCCAGAAGTTCCCGTTGGTCTCAATCCCAGGACTTCTGATGGGGCCATGAGCCTGCGGCAGGGAGCTCTGCTGTCACAACCACGTCGCGACTGTCAGTGGGGATTTCAGTGGAAGATCGCCCATGTTCCCTCTTCCCCAAACTAAACAAAATTATTAAAAAAAAGAGGTTGATGAAGAAAAGGGGAGAAGGAAAAGAGGCAGGAGAGCTTCACATACAGCATTTGGATATTGGTGCAAAACATGAGCGACAAGGTTCATGTGTGGGACATGAGTGTATCTGTCTTGTACAAGAAGGACAAGTCCTTCTTAACCTGCGAGAAACAGCCTTGGAAGGACTTTTTTTTAATGTCATCTTACTAGTTTTATCTTCAGCTTGTGATTTGTCTGCTGAAGTACTGGTTTTATGAGTGCAAAAAAAGTGTATTCATTATGAGTGGAGAAGGAGAGCTCTGGGACATAGCTGCTTCTCATGCCCAGTAAGGGGATGGTGGAAGAAATTGCAATGATGTCCTGCTTGCCTTTCGACATGAAATTTTGGTTTCTGGGTTTTTCCCATTGCTGATTACCTGACGTAGTGCCATTACACTACTCCTTGGCTGGAGCAAGCGCGATGAAGCCAGCTGAGGGTCTGTCTTGCTCCTCCAAGAGCTTCGTGACCATCCTCCCTGCTGCCCACCCACCTCTCCCATGGCACATCCCAGCCTTGGGCCCTGTCCCGTGAACGTTGCTGACATCTTGCTTACACCCATGGTGCTCAGGGCTACCTGAGGCATGGCCAAAGGCATCTTTCTAAATAAAACTGTCCTATGGCTTGGACAGGGCAGGGAGATTTCAACCTTAACTTCAATAGAAATCGTGCTGAAAGACAATCTCCCTGTAGACTAGGCTTGTCCGGCATCATTTCACCTTGATGTCCGGTTGATGAGGGTTCCCGGTGGTGGTTGTTGCTGTTATTATTATTAATGCTCATAATCTTTATTCATTTTCAGTCTGGCTGCCCCATCTTTACATCTGCGTAAGTTAGTTACTTAACAGAACAATTGCACTTGCAGAGCACAGGTTTCTCTCAGATCAATACTGTGTTCAATCCCTTGGGTATAAATGTCTTGTACTCTCGCAGGCTGTTTGCATGCAGCGTTTGGGCAGCTCACAGCAAAAAAAATGTGGGGAGCTGGACCGTGGTCTACAATTTCTGCATGACGTTACAGATGTTAGCTGATGAAAATTTTAATAAAGGCAAACAAGGATACTCTTTTTTTCAAGGCTAGTGTAGCTTCACCCACGACATCGTGGCACAGTTTGGGAAAAGGTGTGTGCTACAGAAACAATGACAGTCCGGCACCCGACCTCAGCATCCTTTGGTTTTTTTGGTGTCCAAAGACGTGTCGTGCAGGTGCTCTCCCAGTGACAACCTCTGCTGCCAGGTGCAGGCCAGAAATTTTCCACCAGAATCAGAGACGTGGAATTCCAGTTAAACAAAAATCTTCTTTAAAAGCAGACCACAGAGAAGACTGACTTTTCAAAAGATAAGGGTAGCCTAAAACAGCCCAAAAAAAGCATCTCTTTTTCAGGCTGATTTTGGGTTGGTTTTTTTTTTTTTTTTAAAGCTAAACATTTGCACAGGTAGCTTGGATGAATATTCTATTCTTGCTGGTTTTCATCTGACTAGTTCAAAGAAAAAAACAAAAGAAATGGTCACCCACAGTTTCCAGGCCACATGGAAGGAGGCACCAGTCCGATGATGTATCACCATGTGCGGGGATGCTCCCTGCTGTGGAACCATGACATGGCTCCTAAATCATGCCTAGACCTTGCAGCGGGCACCATGAAACAAAGTGTTGGTCACCCACTTGGCCGTATCTCCCCCACGAGAAGCACAGAGGGAAGGCACTGCTTGGGCTGGACCCCACAGCTGGACGGATTTTCTTTCAAGCATTTCTGCAGCCCCTGAGCAAAAGCCATCACTGCTGCCTTTTGCAAAAAAAGCCAGCTGGATCTATGAAGCTATTGCTCTTCTCTTTAAATCCTCCCTTCAAAACCTACTCCTGCTTTGACACCTGTAGCAGATGAACTGCAGAAACTGAGGGCAGATGGAGATACTTAACACACAGTTTGGCTATGTCTATGTATACCTGCGCTGTATATTGTATACTGGCACTTTCGTGTTGCCTGTTCCACACAGGTGACATCGTGACATGGGCTTTCATGCCAGCTGCGGTCCTGGAGGACCTCAGTGCCGTGGAGCCCCGATGCTTTGCAGCCTAAATCATGAAACCGGAGCAGGCATAACTCGGACACTCAACTCGGCATGTTTAAATACCAGCATTAACTCTGAAAATTAACTGGGGAAGCGAAAAAAAAAAATCACAGCCCTATAGCCAAGAGAGAATCGCAAGAGGAGACAAAGAAGAATTGTTCCTGCCTTTCTCCTAAATGAAGTGTTTCACCATCTTTTTCAATTAGTCCTGGTTTTATTTTTAAAACCATGCAGAGGGGCAATTATAGAGATTCATATATAGTTGCATATATGTTTTTTCCAGAAGGGAAAAGGCAATGTAAAATTAAGGGAGCTAGGAAAAAGGAGGAGAGTGGGGAAGGAGAGGAACAAGAGTTTAAAAGAAGATTTAAAAAAAAAAAAAAAAAACACCAAACATGAATGTCTGTCATTCTAGCACTCCGAGTGGTGTTGAGAGCAAGAAAAAGAGAGGGAAAAAAAATCAAATACCCAAAAAGTTTTGGTTCACAACAAAGAAATGAAGCAAAAGTTCCCAGCTAAAGCAGAGTACGCATTTTGTTTGCTTCAAAATGCTTCCTGTGGAAGTTTTTGGACAAGGAGGGAAAACCAATTGTGTGTGTTGGGCTGGGGGAGACGACACTTGTTTCTGTGTGTACTGAGCTGCCTATCCCTAGAGATGCAGGCAGTGTCCACCAGCTCGTTGGGAGCATAACCACAAGTGAAATGCCATGGCAAAAACGACTGGAGAAAGCTGCAGTGTTGAGCTGGAGAAAGTGCAAGGAGATGTTAAGGAGCACGCCTGCAGCATTGCTGGTCCCGTCGTGGAAGGGGAGGGCAGCGGTGGTGCGGGAACAGCAGCATAGCGTGCATTAAACCATATGCCACCAAACCATATGGCAATGTGGTCTGAAGCCTTTCAAGGCGGTTCCAGCTTGGAAAAGGCTTGAAAAGTTTTCAAACGGGGTTTTTATGGTCTGCTGAAACACAAATGACCATTTTTCATTCTACAGGGAAAGTTTATCTGGAGGAAGGCAGGCGAGAGGCAGCCACCCTCAGCCCCAGCCGCCTGGTTCCTGCTCCCGAGCTGGGCGGAGGAAGCATCACGGTGTGGGGAGCATATTTCTTCCCCAGTTGTCGGCAAGCTGTGCTTTAATAATGGCATAACAGATAGTGCATGAAGGAACATTAGCCGCAAAAATGATCCCGTTGGGAAGGAAGCTTGGAAGAGGTTTTTCTTTCTAAACTTGACACCAGGGCTGGGAATCCGGCGCACATCTGTGCAAACCTGCTCGAGGACAGAAGGGCTCAGGCACTGGAGATCTCCCCGTCGCTCGACGCAGCCCCACCGTTGTGGGGTGGACTTGGCTGGGGAGTGGTTTTTTTTTCCCCATGTCATGCTAGGATGGGGTGCATGGGGCACTGGAGCCACAGCGAGGGATGGGGGCCCGTGGTGGGGAGAAATGGTGCACGGTCATGGCTCTGCAAGGGGATGGACTGAATGGAGACACGGCCATGGAAGAAACAGAGGCACCATCCTCACCACTGCAGGAGCTGTTGGCCATGCCCTGGCATGAGCACGGTCACCAGCACCCACAGCCCTTGGCTGCTGCACTGGGTCTTATCGCTTGTGTCCCTATATCAGACACAGGCGCGGTGGTGAGGCATGGTATGGAGGAGTCTTCTTCCCGTCAGTCCTGTTTGGGACACCATCTGTTCAAACAGTGTACGCCGTGAAGAGGCAGCATTGGCTTGCAATGAAAGCTGGTGAGATCCAAAAGGCATTGAATAAAATATCTGGGGAAAAAAACGTTTTACTTGTAAAATTGTGTGGCTAACTGCAAGGTGAAACGTCCCAACTACATGGCAGGCATCAGGGCTTTCTTACGAGTCACATGTCTGTTGGTGTTTTTTTCTTCTAGATTCTGCTCCTGGCATCTTAAAATTAAGGGAGAAAAACAGTTTCCAGGAAAATGTTGAGTCCCGACCCTACTGGTTCAGGAAAAAAAAATCCTAAAAAATTTAAAAAATAAAGAGGAATAATGTATCCCAAAGCCTGAAAGCCGTTGTCTTTTAATCTCATGGATTTGGAGAGGACATGAAGATCTCATCTCGTGGCCTGTTTAAAGCTGGGCTGGAAGAGGCAGCACAGCAATGGAAAAGTGCTCTGAATGATCGTCACATACCCACCTCAGAGCAACTGAAGAACGCAGAGAGAATAACAGACCATCCAGCAGCGTTCCTACCCACGGTAAATGCTGCAGATCTATTGCCTTAGGGGATCTATTATTTTCTGGTTAAACAAGTCTATCTATTGTTTTACCCAGCTTTTTAAGCTGGTCCTTCACAAACTCGGTCCAAGCTCACCTGAACAATCCTGGTTTTTAACTTTTAGGGGGAACGTGACTTATGAATTACTAGATAGCTATGGCGAGCCTAATGTAATAAAAGTCTGACCTATGTGATGTGTATGGGCTACTGTATTATAAATATTTAATAAGTTATATGGAAAAAAAGAAAGTATAGGGGTTACAGAAATCATATTAAAGCAACTAAGTAAATACAAAGAAGGTTAAAGTGTCTAACTCTATATGGTATAAAGACTAAAGCAAACCAGATCTCTTTTCTAGATACTTTTTCCATGTACAGCAGTAACTGGGCTGCATAAAAATAAGCCAAGTATTTAAAGACAGGCAAAAAAAAAAAAAAGATCTAAAGCATTTGGTTGGCATTGATAGCAATCATTTCAAAAAGCCCTGGAACATTTAAAGAGAATTAGAAAGGATTTTGCTGGAATCAAAGGGAGAGCACTTTCCATGGCTGGACGTGTATTTGGGAATCTGCAAACTGATTACATCAGAGTGAGCAGAACAGCCTTGATCATCCAGGACTTTAAAATCAGAAGAAAGGGGTTTTCCTGTTTGGGCTCTTTTTTTCTCACTCACACATCTTACAGCTTTCATTCTTCTGCCTGCTTGATGGTAAAGTAACATTTATTTTGGCACAGAGGCTTGCGGAGCGCTTTGAAAGGCCCTCTAGGTCGAGCAGCTACAGCATACACTGAACCCACAGGGGTGAGCAAACCTGGAAATATTTAGGTTTACCTTGGGAATCACTCCGGGGGTCTTTTTTTTTTTTTCATCCTAACCTAAGTTGTGTTTTTAAAGAAAGAAGTGGATACCTTCACACTTAACCGCCATATCCGCTGTGATGCAGACGGGGCTCCTGGCTCGCCGCCTCGCCGGTCCGCCATTCCTTCGGCAATGCCAATCCCATAACCAGCTCCCCTGCCACGTGAGCCAAAAAAGGTTTTCGCAAGGATTTCACCCTTGCAGGCGATTTACCCATGGTGTTAGCCAGCAGAGAGAGCAATCAAGCCCCCCCTACACCCTGGCTTGCCCTCACCTCCTTCACGCTGGTGGTGTTGGCTGTCTTGGCTCTTTGCTCCGGTCACCCTGGCCGGCCGGGAGGGAGCTGGGATGGTGCCTTGCTCAATTATCCAGTGCCAAGGGTGTATTTCTGTTTGTGAAAAACTAAGAATACAGAGGGGAGTGAGGCAAAATGTTGGAGCCAACCATAAGCCCCACTGATGCCGAGAGGGGCATCTCCTCCCACCCTCCCTCCATGGGAGGGCACTCACCAGCCCCCCAGGAGCTGGTTTGGCTTGTGAAGCCTGCTGAAAAGAATGTCTATTTATGTTTTTTTCATTTTTTTTTCCTTTGGGTATTTTTTTAGCTTTCTCCTGGCCTAGGCAATGGATTTGGCCGGCGGGAGGTGTGGGAGCAGGGGAGAGGGGACTGTGGCAGAGGGGAGTGGGAGGGAGAGCCTCCCCTCGCGCAAGGGCTCGCATTGGTGGGGCTCTCCCCACCGGCCCGCTCCTCGCTCCTCCCACCCAGCGATGGACAGAGGAGGGCAACGCAGAGGATGGGATGAGATCAACCGAATGGCGAGAACTGGGGGTGGGGAGAGTTGGGGGGGGGGGGGGTCCCTTAAGCTCCAACATATGTTAGATAGATAGAAATTTTAAAGTTGGATGTCTGGGGCGAGCGTGGGACTGACGTACAGCAAATCCAATGCAAACAGGCAAAAATGAAAATGAAATTACATCCATCCCTCCCTTTCTACCGTCTCTATGTTGTCAAAGTTGGTAAACAAGCGTACAAGGTAACCCAGCTCCCAGTAGAGCTGGCAAGAGCCTTTCCTTACCGTTTGATGGGAGTGCAATGAAAACCTGCGCTGTTTTTAGATTGGGGAATGTATTTTCTTGTAATTTCCTCTAATGATGTTTAAAAGTCATGCATGGGATCTACAACAGCCAGGAAACGTTATATTTTTAGACCCTTATGTGGATTCCCACTGTGACCCGTGGAAGAGGAAACAATCCCGCGTGGGCTCCAGCAGGATGCTGTTACCCGGAGCGGCACTTCCCTGCCTGTGCCCAGGGCACGGAGGGCACTTGGCCACACAGCTTCTCACACAAGCGCGGCTCAGCTCCAGCCTGCAGTCCAGAAACCTGTTTTTATGGAGAAGGAGGGGTAGGAAAACTCGCTTCCCACTGCTCATGGAAAGCAAATAACAGTGCAAAGAGGGCTGATTCACCTATTAAAATATGCACTTTTTTTTTGCAGGTGACCTTTTTATTTTCTTTTTGCAGTATTTTTCCCTGCTACAGTTATCATCCTAAATAACGCTAACCCATCTCGCTGCTACCAGCGGAGAGGCTTTACAGTGCTATGGAGAACTATTTTGAAGGTACAAATCACTTGACCTAAAGACTCTCCCTGGAGTGTCAGTGCTGTGCGCTACATTTTCACTCCACCAAACCCTTTATTTAGCACATGCTAAAGAACATTTAACATTTAAAGATCCCCTCTGTACATCCTTTAAATGTCTCCATCCTTTGCTTTTAGATTAATATGTCTTCTGTGAAAATGAGATAATTGATTACAGAGCCGTATTATTTACAAATGAAGTGTTGTTCATGTATTGACCTTTCATTTCTATAGCTCGATACTAGTCCTTGTACAGCATTTTTAATTAGCGAAATGGTAGCAGAATTAGAAGAAAAGGAGGAAGAAAAGAGCTTCTGTGGATGCTTTTAATAAAAGGAAACTTTAAGATTACTTGCACATTAAAACTGTAAAAATTCATGTTTGGTCAGATTCTACATCCCAAGTCTCTGTTTGGAAAGAGAAAGAAATCTCCTTCTGGTTCCAAACATGCTGCAAGTGGAAGTGTAGGTGGAAAGCGCTGATCAATAGACACAAGTGAGTGTTTGCCCTTCACTCTGGTCCGGTAGCTCTTACACACCGGGGGATTAATAATTTCAGCCCAATCTCCTTGATGAGCAACCAGCAAAGCCCACCTTAGCATTTCAAGATGAATGGCCCTGATGAAGTCAGGGGATTTGGGCATGTACAGAAAAGCAAAGCTCCCAAAACTATGATGCTAGAAATGCTGAAGATGCAAATGCAAAGCATAGCAAATTCACCCTCCTGCAGCAGAACAGGGCCTACCTGGCCTGTCCAAACCAGGCCGCTTTAAATAGCGGTGCAGCCCAGATCCTGGGTGGGTTGGGCAGTGAGGGGTCGGGGCAGCCCTTCTGAACCCCATCCCCAGCCACGCCGCCTTGCGCTCAACCGCCGTGAGCTCAGGATGACTCAAACCTGGCTGAAAGAGGGATAAAGAGTAAAGAAGCAGGAAGAAAAGATGAAATATGGCATAAACATAGTCCACGGGAGTTTGAGGTTTAAAAAGAAATATTTTCTGCTTGGGATACCTCGTGAGAGCCATGAACAGGCTTGGGAAAGCTTTGGATTTCAAGAATAACTGGGAAAATCTCTCCTGCCGTGAGTCTGACATAGTCCTCGTGTAAATGCTTCGGTCTGTTTGCGTCTGGTTTAGTCTGACCTCTTAAATGAGTAACTGTTTCTAATGAACCTGGGGATTTTGATGGGGAGAAGGCGTGCTGGAAGCAGGCAGCTATCTGTGGCGTGCAAGCCGAGCTGCTCGCGATGCTTCCCTAAGGTGGCTGGTCAAAGGCAGAGATGCTCGCAACATGCAGGAAGGATAAACCCTTGCAATGCTTTAATTTCCACTAATACAAGCAGACAAACAACAACAAAAAATCATAAAAATAATCTAAATTTAGCTAGATCATGTGCTTCTAATAAAATGCCAAACAGGCAGAGCTGACCTCAGGTTGATTCCACCGTCCTTCCCCGGGAGGGTGAAAGAGAATTTTCCACATGGACTTCAATGGATTCAGACCCATGAATATAAATATCTGAAATACAAAGCAAATAATTTCGTTTCTCAGTAACAAAGATGTTAGTTAATATCCTTACAGCTATAAAGGAACTACTGTAACTGCAGAAGAGGGTTTATATATGTTTTTATATATATATACATCTCTTTTATTAATGCAACAGAAGCATATTAAAAATGTCTGTCACTGCAAGTCTGGAGAAAAATATTAGGCTCAAATAAGGTCATCAAGGAAGGACAGAGGAAAGTAATGGAGGGAAGGCTTAAGGGTATTTTCAGTAGCCTATGGATGGAGACAAATAATACACGTCACTCTTCAGAGGGTCTCTTTTGGGGGACTCTCGTCCCATGGGCTCACATGCAACATCCACTGAACTTACGGAAAAGAAAAAAAATGCTTCAGTGCTTTTCGGGGAATGTGAACGTGCTGCTTTGCTGGCTAAATTTTTTGCAGCATGTGCTTCCACTGAGGGAAACTTGGCTTCCATTTTCTTGCTAAGGGGCTGGTCCTGTTCTTCTCTAAGTATCATCATCTTCTGACCCCAGCAGTGATACCCCATTCTTACAGAACAGTCACTCCTATTAAATGATGTTGCAAGGATCAAAATTAAATGTATATTCAATATAGCTGAAACAATTCTACCGTTTATGGTCAGGTCTCCCACACAAGCTAAATCATACATCTAGGACGCAACCCATGGTATAATTTCACAGGAGGTGGCAGCAGGCTCCCAGCATCCCCAGCTTGTGGCTGTCCCCACGCCTGCGCAGAGAAGTCCCTAAATGGGGCCTGGCCACCCCAAATGACCAAATTTTAGCCCTCGCCACGGCTGAAAATAGGAGATGGGGGAGCCTGCTGCCTGAGCACAATATATCCCATACATCCAGCTCACTGGGCGAAGCAGGACGCGGGGAGCCCTCAGATGTGGAGCCAATAGGGAGCACTCCGGCTACCTGGGATTTTATAAATCTTTCAGCTATCAGTCTTTCAGAGCTCCAAATGCAAAATCCAGCAGCCCGGGATATCATGTGGATTTATGACTTGGGATTTATGAACTGGTCTGGATAAAATAAGAACTGCCTTGACATTTTTTTTTTTTTGAGGTTTGAGGAAAAGAAATAATAAAAAATGAAGACCTGATTTTTTTTTCCCTTTCAAAGCTTGCTGTTTATACAAATGTAGATGTTTTGTATATATTCAATTATTTTGATTTTTCTTCTTACCTCTGTGCTTCCTGGGGCTGGCAGCGGAGCCGCACAAGAAACGCTGCTCTCACAGGGTTTCCTGCCTGGCAGGAATCGCGCAAGAAAACATGGTCTCGAGGCACTCCTGGCCCTGCTCCTGGAGTTAGGAAACGTGCTGCTAAATGTTTAGGGAGATTTCCGGATGTTCTCGAACAGTAGGTAGCTCCCCACAACACCACTGCCCCGGCTCTCATCTGCTTTCATCACGTTTTTCTTTAAATAAGTTTGAAACCCTTGTTATTTTTCAGTTGTGGCAAGCTAGGCTTTTAGGGGTGGGTGTGTGTATACCATGTATGTGTATATGCGCGTGTGTACATTTGTGTGTGTACATTTGTGTATGTGAGTGTACTTGTGTGTACGTGTGTGCATATTAGTGTGTGTATATTTGTACAGCTCTAAATAGGCATCAACGATATATACATATGTATACATGGGCATATGTACACATGCGTATGTATATATGTACACACACATAGGTACAAATAATTACATGCATATTTACAGCTGTATAAATGTACACACAGACATAAACATTTATGAGAAAGTATTATGGATGGTTTGTATATTAATTCTTTGATTAGAAACCAATACAGATTATCACTCTCTATTAATACTATCGAACTGCATGTATTTTGCATGAGAACCCATCCCAAAAGACTTTCTATCCTTATATGTAACTTACGGCCTTCCTTTCAATTTTTCTCATCTTATTAAAAAAAAGATAGTATTTACCTCGGTCGGGAGGACAAACTGTCAGATATATTTTTGCCACCTCATCTGACTGACCCTTTCGTACCTCTGCCCGCAGTTTCTGGGTGATTATCTTTCTGCAGTCCTTGAGTTAGCTCTGTGTTCTTTATTTTATGGATCAAGGTGCCCCTTAGGAAAGAAACAACCAAATGTATAGCCCCAACCTTTCAGCCTACCACCTTCCCCATCCCCTCGGCCACAGACTTATCCACGTACCAGCACTACCAGACTGTGCCAACACCTTCACCCCGGGTGGCTGAAACTTTTGCAAGCATCCTTCACTTCCTCCCATCTCGAGCTGGCACCACGTAGATGTGTTTAACACACTGTGTTTAACCTCCACGTGAGACCTGCCCGCACCAGTGAGTATCTCCTAGGGCTTCTGCCAGCCTTTTAAGAAGTGTGGGCTCAGCTAATTCCCGGGGCTGTATGAGGAGAAAAAGCCAGGGAGGGTGGTGTGATGGAGGATGCTTTAGCCCCTTCTCCTGGGGGTACCCCAGCTGCACAGACGATGCCGCACCAGCACTAGGGGAGGGGGGATGATGCTCCCGGAGCATTTCAGTTTTGCTCTGTGCAGGAAGAACAAGCTTTTACATCACCTCTGGTGCCTGGATAACCTCAGGTGGAGGTGCTCACCCCAGCCAAGGAATTCAAACCAGCCAACCAAACCCTCCCAGCCCCTAACCTGTGGACCGCAGCCTGGAAACACAACAGGCTCGGTCCAAGAAATGTCAGCAGGTTACTCTTCATGGGTCTGAAGCAACATAGTTTTCTTTGGTTTAAATTACCACATATTCAGAGTGTTTTTCAGCATGACTTGCATCCCAGGAATAATTTGATTTGGAGATTTTGTTTTAAATGAAATTGAGGAGCCCAAACCGTGTCTTAGAGCTAGATAAAATTGCTGCTTAAAAAAAGAAATCTGCAGTTTTATTGGTTTTTATTTATTCAGTGTGAATTTTCTGATTGCCACCACTTTTTAAGCTCAGAAATGATACGGTGAGCCACCAGATTTGGGGTGAGGAGGCCTGCAGACTGCTCCCCGCCTCAGCACCTCCCTAACCTCAGCCTTGGTTAAGAAACTTTGCTGAGAATTTAATGCAAATTAATGAGATTTAATGACCAGCGAGGGAGGTGGCGACTGGGAATACGTCTTTCCAGTTCTCACCCCACCGAGCATCTGTACCCCTGGTACCTCAGGTATTCACTGTGGTTCCCATTCAGGCACTGGGGACATTTTGCAGGCAGAGTCGGGGGAATTTGAAAAATAATTTTTCTACTCTGCAAGCCTTTTTCTGTCCACTTTTCACACCTCTGGTGGCTCTGTTGTGACACCGGGGATGTGGTACCCCACACCGGAGCGGCTGTGCCGGCCCCAGGAGGGGCTGGGGAGGGCAGCAGGGCAGCTGCCGTGCCCCAGGGATGTCCCAAGCCTCTCGCCCCTCTCCCTGCAGCACCTGACACAAACAAAACGCACCAAATGATTGTGCCCACAGGGGCAGGACAGCCAGCAGCATCTTCACTTGGCTGCTTGGTACTGGTACGTGGCTCCTGCTCTCCCCAGTCCCAGTACGAGCTCCGGCATGGTCTTGCCATTAAAAATTATCTCTCCGTCTGAGGGTGAGGGAGGGGGCCGGGGGCAGGCTCTCGTGCAAGGCACTAAGTGTCTGGACCCCGCTAAGTTCAAAGGCACCCTCCCTCCCGCCCCGAGGAGGGATGAAGCTGGCCGGAGGATGGCTGGAGGCCACACAGACGGGAAGGTATGTAACAATCCATTTATCACTTTGCAAATATTAGTGCTGCTCGCATTTGCTGCAGCAATATTTCTTCTTGGAAATTGGTGAAGTGAGTAATAACAATGTTATTTATTCTAAGACCTTGGAACTGAGAAGCAATAACAGGGGGGACTGTTCCCTTGAAAGCTTCGGAGGTGCTGGAAATAAAACGGGGGGGAGAGAAAATAGACCAACAAAGGTTTGGAGGGGAGAAAGCCATCGAAATCTCTTGTTTAATTTCGTTGCCCCAAAGGTAATAAAATGCATTTTGTAATGATTTATAGATAAATAAGGAGGGGCGGGAGAAGGGCAAACGTTTCAGATTCATTTCTCGCTGGCACATCCTGCGAGGTAGCAGGAGCTTCCCTCCCTCCGCCCGCAGGGTTACCCCCAGCGCCTGCTGGCACCTCGGGTTTTGTCTCTAGCAAAGCACCTCCTTCGTCACAGAGTCTGCCTGTTCTCTTCTTTTTTTTTTTTTTTTTTTTCCTTCCCCTCCTCCCTTGCATCCCTTATCTGAATATATAAGGCTGCCCTTTGCTCAGATTTATGGGTTGGGGCAGCGCTGTGTGTATTTACAGTCTCCTGACCTGCAGACCTACAGCTGAACAAGAGCAGGAGGAAACCAGGGCCCGTTCCATAAACAGAGACAGATACGAGGGGGAGGCAGCAGGAATTGCAAGCAGCACTTAACATTTTTAACTATTTGGCCAAGCCAAGGAATTAGTGATTAGATTAGAGGCAGAGAAAAATGAGAAGCGGGGTTAAAGATTTGGGGGGGGCGGGAAGAGGGCGGCAACGGCCCTGGCTTTGGCATGGGGAGAAATTAGAAGTTATAGGGATTTCATAAAAGGTTTTCCAGGGCAAAAGGGAATAGGGATGAAAGCGAATCTCCAAAGCGTTTTAATCAGAGCTGTGCTTTCCTTGGGTAGAGCCGAACAGCTCTTTTTAAGTCTAATTACCTTTTGAGGAGGTAGATTACTTAGTCTGTGTTTATTCAGGTACTAATTGTTTCAGATTAAGTAAAAAGAAAACCTTACTCGACGATAATAAATATTTCTTACGTCCGTATCTATCGGTTGGTTTGTCGGCAGAAATTCGGTGTAGACGAGACGTATTTCAAAGGGGCCGGAGAATTACTCGACTTCTCCGAGGCGAAGGCAGCAAAAGTGGCAACAACCTGGAAAATAAATAAATGAAATGCAACGTATGTAGGGGTCACAGTATAGCATAAGTATATCAACATGATGAACAGCTTTGATGAAAATGGTAAACAAAACCACCCTCTCTTCCTGTGGCTTGTTTTACATTGCAATAAACCACTGACTCTATAACCTATCAGAACATGCTGAGATTTTATGCATCATTTCCAACTACTATTTGAACATTTGGTTTAGAGTAGTCATGAACTATAATTAATGGGATTTTTTTTTTTTCCTGATAAAAAGCGCACTTTATTGTATTTTATTACCTGTTGGTCCAAAGCTCCATATAGATGACGTAAATTCATTGTAGGTTTTAGGATGGGGATAAAGGGGGGGGCGGGTTTGCACGTGATTATGATGAATTAACGTTTACCATCTGTAATCAAACCCAGAAGTTTAGCTTGCGATGCCCCGTCCAAATTTTCTTCGCTCCTACGAGCGAGCTGGTAGCGCCGGGACGCCGAGATTTCGGCCCAGCTCAGCCTGCCAGGAGGAGAGGGGGAAAAAAAACCAACCCAGGCACCACAAAGACCATTGAGATGAATGGCTCTATTTTATGAGCCATAAAAGTTTTATTCATCTTGACACCGAAACAGGTTTAGGCAGCGAGTTGACACGCCTTAAATAAATAAGTGGAATTAATTCCCCGGCTCTTGAAACAATAGCGGCGTGCCCGTAACGCCGAGAGCTGCCCCGTTGTTTCCCGTTGCTGCTCGATATTGATATTATTTGTGGGTTTTTTTTCCTCCGGGGCCTGGTTGCTCCACTTCAGATTCTTCCCCTGTTTTATTAGAGGTTGAAAAAGGTTCAAGACCTGGTTGTACCGCTGCTCCCACCGACAGCTAAGGAACCAGTTTGGCGTCTGGTTTGTCTGTTGTTTTACTGCTGACCTTCAAATCAACTTTCCCCCCTGACCCCAGGAGGCATCTATCATGACAAGAGGCTGTTTAACACAAATGGTGCCCATTTATAGGGGAAGAGAGTCAGAAGATTTCCTTGGTTGTTGTTTTCTTTTTTTTTTTTTTTTTTTATGAAGAATTTGGTTTTTTCACCCCTCTTTTCTCAGTCACCACAGGTGAAATCCCTCCTAGCAGCTGGCTTATGAAATAATGCGAGGGGAGGCCTTAATGAGCTGAAAGCACCCTCAGCTGGAGATAAATATATGCAAATGAGATGCACAAACAAAGGAGCCCGGACAGAGAAATATCTGCAATTCCAGCAAAATGCTGCCTGCAGCTAGAAGATGAACAGCTTTGATAAAATGGTAACAAAAAGCACCTTTTTCTCCTCCAGCTTGTTTTACATTGCAATAGAGCATTGTTATTGTAACCCATCGGAGCATGCAGAGGTTTTCTGCCACCGCTTCAAAAAAAAAAAAAAAAACCTGTTTAAACATTTGTTTTTAAGGCATTCATAGGCTATGAGCAATGTGGTGGCTTGGTTTTTTTGGGGGGCTTGGGGTGGGGTTTTTGGGGGGTGTTGGTTTGGTCAGGGTGGGTGTTTTGGGGATATCTTTTTTTTTTTTTTTCTGGCTAATTTTAAAATATTTTTTACCTGTTGGTCTCTCTCTGGCTTGAGTTGCTGGTGGGTTTTGTCGTGATGTTTTGCGGGGGGGGGGTGGCCATCTCTTCGCTAAAAAAAAAAAAAAAAAAAAAAGAGTTTTGCTTTCAAAATTTGGAGGGAAAAATCCAAAGTTGACAAGTAGCGAGAAGCAGCTCGGGGCGGGGGGGAGAAGGGGAGAAAAAAACAGACTTGAACATTCACCAAGCAGCACCCAAACAGGCAGCTTTAATGAAAGCAATCAAGCCTCTGAGCTAATTCAAAGACAGACATCTAACATGCTGATTTTAATAAGCTTTTAAAAGGCAATCTCTAACTTTTAAAAGTCGCTCTTTTTAATTTAATTGGCTTTTTTTGGTTCATATATTGCCAAAACAAACACAGCCATTAAAATATGTTTTCAATATGTATAAGTAGCATATCTAGACAATGTTTTAAATTAGCCCCGTATTTTGAGGGCGGGGGGGAGGAAAGAAAGAGGCTTACTTCGGATGAGTTGAAGACATTCTCCAAGCAGGGCTCGTCACGTCAAAATAATACCTTTATATTCTCGTCCCTGCCTTTGTGAATTCTCCCATGTGAATGTAGGGATGTCTCTTTACCTATAGGCTTCTTCAGACAACAACCCAGATCCTCACTCGGAGATGCACAGGTTACTTTCTGAGAGGCAGAGGAGAAAAAGGCAGAGAAAATACAGGACTGTTTAACTTTTAACCTTATGATATCGTTAAATAGATCATTACGGATTTATAAACGGAGGATAAACACTATAAAGTTTAGAGGGCCCTTTACTCAAGGCACTAACCGCAATTTTTATATCTGGCAAGAAGAAGAAAAATAGACTTACCTTTTAAAAAAAAAAAGAAAGTCCCCCTCTTACTAGGTTATATGGCTTTGGCACTTACAGATGTTAGAGCAGACAAGTGTCGGATTTCCCAACGTCAAGCAGATTTCCTAATTTTTCATAGACTTCTCCTGTTGCATTTTTGGCCCGATGCGAGAGTCATCAATTTAATTTGTGGGGCTACGTGCTAGAAATCAGGATATACGTGTGCTTTAATGAACCCTAAAACCTGACAGGCAGCTCTCTGGCAGCCCGCAGTTGCCCCAAGCGCAGGATTTCAAGAGTTAATAAAAACTTGGTTATATTAGGAAGGCAGCCCAGGTTTGTAGCAGGGTTTTTTTTTGCAGCCCAGGTTTGTAGCAGCATAATTATGTTCAACTGCTGTTGTTTGAAAAGGGCAAACAGCATCTTAGGCACAGAACAATGAAATTACAGCTGAGATTTAGGTTAGCAAAAGCCGTCTTCTGCAGGCTTTTATGATTCATTATTTCCCATTAAATACAGTATTAGAAGTGTACACCAGATAGCTCATGGTTGCTGCGCTCAGAGCACATTATCTATATTACACAGGTCTGGGGAGCAGAATTAGAAAACTTTGGGGGAATGAGCAATATGTGTTTGCTGATAGAAGTACCATATGGCTCATCTTCCTCAATTGCTTTCATTGCGACTCTGATGCTGGAGAAATTAAAGTTTTATTTGATGTGGCACAGCTTAATGAACTGTCTTCTGTTAGGAAAATTGAATATGTTTCCTGTTATTTGAGCACAGAGCCCTCATGGTTTTGGCTGATGAGGGATGCATTATGTATTGTTTATTTAGCATTTTGAAAACAAAAGCAGATATTGGAGGTAAAATTGATTACTGCAGGATGCGTTATATAATCACATTTTTCTTTCTTTCTTTCTTTAATTTACGGCCCTGCCTATTATTTTTATGACAGCATTTTTCTGGTGTCTCCCGCCACCCCCCAAAAAACCAGGGCGGGGGTGTTGAGGCAAAGTATATAATCTCTGCTTTGTTTAAAAGCAGCACGATGGTTTTTAAAGCTTAGGGAAGGACACGAAAGAAAAAAAGTGCACTTACACGTGTATTAACCTGCAGGCCCGGTGGCTGCCGTGCCGTCGGTCTGGGGATGCTCGAGGACCGCGCGTGCACGGGGCTGTGTCGTTAGGGGAAGACTCATTTCTCTGTCCCAGCTGGAGGACACAAAGAGGGGAACATCCAGACTTCAGTAACCAAATACCCCAAATTTCAGATCTCTAAATATGCCAGAGAGAGTTAACTGCAAAATGTTAAAGCCTGGAGGAGAGGGGGCGGCTAGAAACGGGGAGGATATAGGAAAGTACCGGGTGGAGCAGGGCCCGCGTCACCTGGCGCTGCAGCGTCCGTCGTTTATCTGCAGCGAGAAAGAAGTTATTGATGGAAAGATGGCTCAGATAAAAGCAACGTGTGGGTTTTGGCTTTGTCTTATAGCACACATAGATGCACGCACACGAAGGTGTACGTGCCCTATCCGTACCATTGGGGTGGTTTTTCTCTGTTAGTAGGAGTAAGTCCAGCAACAGAAAAGGCTGTGCGTGCTAACCCCCCTTCGCCCCAAGTTTGTGAGCAGAGAAGCATATTTAAACTCTGAAACTTAAAGGCAAAAAGTATCTTTGAAGTATGTTATTCTTATTAATTCCACTTCTACTTGTTGGAAATCCTGCCCCATGACACCCTCTGGCTTTTGCTGTTATTGATCTCCCAGAAAAAGGGGGGAGCAGGGAGTGGAAGGTGAAAACTAGCTGGGATAGCTCAGTGCTTTTTTCCTGCCCTCCACGCTGCTCTGACAAAAAGGCAATTTGTCTTGCGTGCCCCGTGATGTTTGAGGACTCTGGCAAACGTGCATGTTAAACAAGCCCTGCGCAGAATCTAAATACCATCCATTAAAAGAGAAGGTCCCAATGTGTTTATAGCAGCGGGCCAAGGCGCGCGGCCCTCGCTCCGGCAAAACTCCCATTGACGTCAGCCGGGCTCGTGCTTATGCAAAGAGTGCAGGATGCTGCCCTGCACCTTCTTAAAAGAAAAAAAAAAAAAAGGAGAGAAAGAAAAAAAAGAAATGAGTGGTATTGGAAGGAGGATGTTGCTCTTGAAAATGTCTTGGAGCAAAGTGGTTAAGCAAAGCCTGTACAAACAGCGACTATAAATATTTTCCATTCTGTATAGCTCTT
>NC_138825.1:10194714-10307366 GCF_965183815.1 Platalea leucorodia
ATCCTTCACAGCTCATCTTATAACAGCAATAATTTCCCCTTTATTGGTCTTTACACTCAGGTGATGACTACCTCGGGCACGAAGCACCTTGGGGGCTGCTTTAGGCCCTTCACACCCCCCCGAAGCTGGTCCCTATCCGATCAGCAAAACCTCCCACCGTGTCACCGATGCATCATTTTATTAACTGTAACGATGCGGTTTGGTCCACATAAATACCTGCGGGTGCCGCCTCACCCCTTGCTTTGCTCCCTGAAGGAGTCGGTCCGAATCGCTGCCGCCGAGAAATTTCATCAGCGGCGAATAAATCTGCCGAATTCCAGTCTTTCATTTGTAACCATTCGGCTCAAACGCATAATTTAGCCAAATTATCAGCCGCCTCCATCTTCCCAGGGAACGAGTGCAAACAACGTTTTAGGAACAGACATCTAAATTTAGTAGAGTTTTGAATAATTGATAGGCTGGTGTGACAGAAGATAGAAACTTATGTTTCTAATCATCCCAAAGCATTTCTCCTTCCTCCCACCCCCCGAAATGAAGTCACTTTGTTTGCAGTTAAATATACGGAAGATGTCCACTTAACAAGTATAAAATTGTGATAGCATTAAGAGGTTATCCGCGGTAATAAAAAGCGGGGAACATGCCTGGGAATGTGATCTGTAAGGCAGATAATTTTTAAGGATGGGGCTTGTCCTTGCTTTGTCTGGCGAGAGGCATGTTAGTAATGCCAGGGGGGGAGAAATAATGCACGTTTCCAAATGAAGATATTTAAAATGTGTAATGTATTCCAGCGTGTTACTGTAAGCTGCTGTTTGATGTTTTTCCTATAAAGCCTAAATTAAGCCTCCTAGGAACGGCTGTGTATCTCCTGCTCCTCGCTGCATCGAAAAACAAAATACATTTTAAATGGCTATATTACTGATACTCCGGTAGACTTTAACACACGAGTGTAATCGTCCTCCCTCTATTTTCTCCCTCCGTTCCTAAACGCAGCCCCAGCGTCCAGATAACCCACCTTTAAATTTCAAGCTCATTTGAAATGTAAACTTTTAGCAAATAAGCGATGGCTTATGGAGCTGGATCGCCGCAGTGACTGGCAGCAAATTCCTTTTTCTCCCTCCCTCCCCTCGGCGTAAGGGGTTTGAAATACCCATCAGTGTCAAAAGAAACTGCGCAGATCACTGCTGCTCTAAATAAGGCAGAGCAATGTTCAGAAAAAACCTCCCCCCCCCCCCCCCCAAAAAAATCTCTCAATGGATTAAAATGACATTTCTGTACCATGTCAGTATGGATGACAAAGCGTCATGTTTTGCATCATTTCGAAACGATATTCTTCAAACAAATTTGGTGTATAAACAGGCAGCGGGCTTTTGTTTGAAACATTTAAGATCAAGAGTTAGGGGAAGAACAATTAATATTGCCTATTAAAATCCCCTGTTATTGTTAGAGATACATTTTGTGGTTACTGACTGTAAATAAAAGCAAAGGAACAGAGCCACAGTTTCTCACCCCTGCAAATATAAAAAGGCAATTTCCAGCTTTTTCCTTTTTTTTTCCCCCTCCAAGTTGCTCTTAGATGTGTTTGCTGAATAAACGGGATTAACTGTATTTAAAACAAGAGATAAAGAACAGCTTTTTATTACACTGAGCAGTCTGCAGGGTTTCCATGCTCCTCTGAATGCACTTCATGCCTGGAACAAAGTGTTCATATTTTAGCTTTTTTAATGACACTGTATAGAATAAGCAAAATATCCTTGTAATAACACAAACATGGAATCAATAGGGAATGGTAAAAAAAGGGCATTTTTACCATTTCTGTTCCTGGCCAAAAGCTGGAGTGATTTTTTTTGTTTGCAGCAGGATGAGAAACCAGGGAGGAAAGTATTCATTTCACTGAAGGAGCCTTCCCCTTTCCTTTGGCTGCAAAAACTCACCGAGCGCTGTTAATACAAAACTAATGGTGAGAGTGCGGTCTGAAGAGCCAGCCTGCTATCAGCTGAATTTCAATGGAGGCTTTCTCAAAAATAGGTACAAAGAAAAGAATTTAGACAAATTTGCCTCTTAACCTTTAAAGATTTCCTGCCTATTCCAGTATGTCCTTTATTACATTAATTTTTTATTTAAATTACACCATTAACTGGATATGAATTTATCAAGAATACATATATTGATTTATAAAACAGTATCATTAATTATTATAATAGCTAGATGTAGCTGATATTACAAAGCCATTTAAAGGTTTTTAATATAACTTGGACATACGTAGATAGATAGACATTATGGACAAGACTACAATTTAAACTGGCTACCAGCAGTTAATGAAATCCTTGATTTATCTTCTCGTTTAGAGATTGATTATATTGTTGCTTTGTAAAACTATTTATTTTATGCCATTTTTCAAAGGATGTCTCAATAGAAGAAAAAGATAAATAAAATATCCAGCCAATCTCAAAGCATACTTTGGTTTATACTTTCTTTTTTAATGCTGCTGCTGCTAATTTATTACAAGTTTGGAGACTTGTCACCTTTACGAAGAATTGGCTTTCTTGATAGTAGCTCTGTTTGCAAATGCACAATTTCACATATTTTGACAAAAAAAAAAAAGGGGGGGGGAGGGAAAAAAAAAAAAAAAAAAAAAGGAGGCTGTCTTCCCAACAACACTGTGCTTATTTCCTAAACCAAAACCCAACAAAATGCCTTTCTGGCATAGATTTCTTAGGCATATTTCTGTTTAAGCTGTGGAAAAATGGGACTTACCCTAGTGCTGCAAAGCAGTCAGTCATGGAGAACATTTTGATTTAAAATGCAATCTGAAGAGAAGCAAAAAAAAAGGAGGAATGATATAAACAAACAGTACACCGCTTTCAAGTTACTCCTGAAATGTTCCTAGCTTAACTAATACATTGAAAGTTTAAATCTTTACACATTGTTCTTGAGGGGCTATGTCTCTTGACTCTTTATTTATATCACTTTTTCTTGTCTAGCAACATATGTTACCGATTTATTATAGGTTTTTTTTTTTTTTTACTGTTAGCCAGACAAATGTAAGGGCTAGCTGAGGAGGGGTAGTTGCATCTGATGAGTTTAACAATTGCAGGGCATCCTTTAGGGGTAGCCAATGGGCTCTTCTGAAGCTATAATACTCACCATTAACCATTTTCATGCTGACATATTTTTATTGTCGACGTTGGGGCTTCCCCTGTCGTCAGCCTCTTTTGTTTTCAATGGCTTCGCAAGCAAATCGAACGAGGTGGTTGAGAGCCGTTCATCCAGCAAAGGCTTTTGTAGGTGTCTTAAACCACGCTCTTAGAGCTTGGCATATAAATCCACATAGCGTCTCCCCCCCCGCAACAGAATAAAGAAAAGGCGTGCGGAAAATAATACTTTAAAAAAAATGTAAACAAATACTAACCATAGGCGGTCAGATTTCTCAGTACCATTACTGACACCAAAAGGTAACAGGGAGGAAAACTTTTCCCATCAAAGCAAAACCCCCCCAATTTCTTATTTTAAATGGACGCACCAACAGCGGAGGGAGAAGTTGCAAGGACAGGTGGATGTTGCATTTTACACGTGGCATTTTTAGGTGATCCATTCTGGAGTAGGAACTTAAACTCTCCCCACCTTTTGCTTCCTACTCATCTTCTGTCCTATCTCCTTGTTCAATGCCAACAAGTGCCTGCAGCTCCACTAGAAACTGTACCCCCGTTTGCTGTTTCACTGCTGGAGCCCCAGTTTGAGCTTCTGGGAGCCAACGGGTTCCTACAAGCCATGGGGACGTAATTCCTAACGTAATGCCACAATCACAATTTCCAGTCTTTCAGTGCTAGAGCAGACCATTACACCTACCAGCATGTCCTACCATAGATGAGATGACCATCATGGGATGCTCAAGAGCCCTGCTTCACCAAGGATCACCAAAACAGACTGTAGGGCATGCACCAAATTTCCTGCTGTTGGGAATTCTGTCAGACCTTTGGGATAGGAGACAGCTCTGAAAAGTTGGTTTTCATTTGCCTTGCATCTTCAGGAAATGGGGGAAGAGACTGTAAAGCTAAGACGAGACCACAGGTTCAGAGCAGTGATCTTCTACCGGGGAAAAAGATACAGCGAGCGGCGTTTCAGGTGGAATATGTGGTGTTTTGGGTAGAATAAATATGGGAATTGCAATTAAACTCACCAGACTCCCTTGAAGGGTGAGGTTGGGTTGGTGGATCAAGGCATGTCTCCCAATAGCACTAGTGGGTCCTTGACAAATACCACGCAATGCAGTTTTTACTGGGAGAAGAGGGAAAGAGAAGTGCTCGTGGTTTTTTTGTTTTGACTTAATTACAGTTCAGTTGTCCTGGGACAATTTGGTTGGTTTTTAAATTTTGAAAAATGGCCAAACATTCCCTCTACTTCTTACAGGGGGTTTTGAGGAGAAACTGAACTTCCTAAAGTAGGTCTGGATTCAGCAGCGTGCAAAAAAGTTGTATGGAAATGAAGATTTTTCTTTCTATTCATTTTTCTGTCACATGAAGCTAGCCTAACTTCCCCCTCCCCCCCCCCCAAATTACATTTTAATTGTACTTTGGCTGACCTCCTGCAATGATTTGTAACCCAAAGTGGTCCTTCGGAAGCAAATGTTGCCCTCCTGAAAGCCAAAGGAATGGGCACACCTATAACTGAGGGTTTGGAGTCTGGAACTTTTTCCAATTCTGAAAGGTTTTATTTAGGCAGGTGTCACTAGTGTCCTGGGCAAATATCAGATATTCAGTGGCATTATCGAAGCTTGGAGCATGTGGATTATTACCTATTTAGTTTTCTATTGCAAGGACATTGCTGGCAACTTCATAATTAAGCTAGTAACCTCCCTTAAATTTGTTTATTCCCCCCAAACTTTTTTTTTTTTTTTTTTTTCTCTTCTTTGGCTGGGGAGGGAGGAACAGGGAGCACAGCTCGGTCTCTCAATCACTCTCTTTCTGTTTTGTCCATCACCTTGGTTTCTTTCCCCTGTTTTTGACCTGCACTTTTTCTGGATCAGACACTGGCAGGTTGAGAGGTAATAAGAACCAGATGGACATAGTGCAGAAATTGCCCAAATGGGTACGAGAATGTGGGGAGCTGTCAGGCATGGAGAGAAGCTGGAATTTTTCAGCAATAAAATGGGATTTATCGCCACTCTACCACAGTCATTGCCGACAACCGTTTACCTTGACAGAAACCCCATTCCAATAGGCCATGCCGATGCAGATTTTTTTTTTTTTTTTCCCAAAGAGTGATGATTGGTATTTGTTCTAAGGCTCAAATGGCCTGCACTAAAGGTGAAGCATTAGGCCAAAGTCCTGTATTCCCTACTGAGGCAAATGAACCTGCTAAAATAAGTTCCTTCCACAATAGCTGTGTAATTGAAACCAGAAAGTGAGAGAATTTGATAAATTGCTTGACCCTGAAGGAATGTTAAGGTCATAAATTTTCATTGCATTTTTTTTCCTTCTTTTTTAGGAAAAAAGAAAAAAAAAATCTCTTTTTTTATATATACATATAGATTATGTTTAGTATTTGTCCCCGAATTCCAGCTAGCTTCCAGATCATTAGCCATTACTTTGCCATCCTCTCCTCATAGGCAACTATTACAAGGTTTAGAGCATTCCTACCTACACCTTCCTAGGAGGGCTGAAGGACACAAAATATTCACAAATGGCAGCACTTATATACTACTGCTAAGGAATCCACCACATAAAGCACTAACAACCCGAAATGGGAAGTTTAGCAAGTGCAATCCCTTTAGAAAGATGAAATACAAAAAAGAAAATCAAAACAGAAAAAACAACAGTACTGTACTTGAAGAAAGATGGAGTAAAAAAAGGTCTGCAAATCATTTACAGGGAATCAAACATTTATTGCTATTCTTACTTTTTTTTTTTTTCTTGCTCTCCTTACTTGGACATGGCATTGCCTTTTACTTGAAAAAGGATGATCAGTATTTTATTTTATTGAATATGGGAACAGATGTCCCTTCAAGCTGAAAAGACACAAACAAACGTCAAAGCCCACAATATCTTATCGTGGAAATACACACCTCAAGAATAAATAAAATAAAATAAAATAAATAAAGTAAATAAAATGAAATAAAATAAAATAGATAAAATACAATAAATAAAATACAATAAATAAAAAGGATAAAAAAAATTCGGAGACTAACCAGCAAGTAAAACATCAGCCATGCTCCCCTCTCTGTGCTTGCAACCGTCAATAAAAACAGCCATGCTAAAATAACAGGCTAAGAAGGAGCAGAGGGGAAACACAGAAGTATTTTGGGTTTGTGTATGGGGTTTTTTTCCTGCAGTAGCAAAATTTACTTCTTTAACTGCAGCAGCTTCTGCTTCACAACTGCTTGAAATGCGCTATCATATAGTAACTGCTTTTTATAATCTCGCTGCTTCCCCCCCTTTGAATATAACATTTCAGAGGCAAAAGTCTCATTGTCGCACTTCAATAAGGCGGTACACTTTACATAGCCATACATACTTAACCCAACATGAACCGAGTTAAATAATCATTAGCACAGTAACCCATTGCTATCAAAAACTTATTGGTCCTCTAAATTTTAAATTAATGGCCTGTCCCCCTTGTTCTGTGTGTGCGTGTGTGTGTCTGGTTTTCAGCCACTTCAGTGCAAAGTCATAGACATTTTATCAGCACGTATTAGATGATTTGCATTATTGACATTTCAATTTAAAAAATAAAAAAAAAGACACAGGGAAAAATAGTTCCTGCTGAGTTGGTTCATCCCTAGACCCCTGATTCTTAAGTAACTCTTCCGAGTGTTAATTAGCAGCCAATATTTGACAAACTGACTAAGAAACGCACTCTGCTCATCTCTAGCCAGGTTGTTCTAGCTCCAATAATTTTCCTTAAGAAAGCACGAAAAAGAGAAGCTAAAGAAAAAAAGAATTTAAAAGATACCCCCATAAAATCCTAGCCAAAAACCTCAGTAATTTATACTCACCTTTTCTTTTTGGAGAAGTTAAATAAAACTATGGTGGGTTGTTGTTTGGTTTTTTGGTGGGTTTTTTTTGTTTTTTTTTTTTTTCTTTTTGAGGGACTTTTCTTCCCCATAAACTTTCTGGCCCAAATCCCCCCTTTCCTTTTTATTTCTTTGAGTGCCGAAGTAATTTCTAGTTGTTTTAAGACAGTTACTTATCCAGAGAATGAAGGAGTATCGGCTGAGTTTCAATTAGAGAAGGAAAAAAGATAAAGACTTGGAACATAACCGAAAAATGCAAAGTGACATATTAGGATGAGAATTTTCATCTGTTGCTGTATAAATATTTTAATAAAAGTTCTAAAATAATGTGTCTGCCTCCTGCTCTATGAAAGAGAGGAGATTATGAAGTGCAAATGATGCAGCTTAGATGCATAGATCCAACTGGGATTTTTCACCATTAAAGACTCTCTTCGTGCCTCTTCTCCAGAAGTTGGTTTTAGAGCCGTTTCAGACCCCAAAAAGTATAAATCTCGTAAGTATAAATAATAGATGACCAGCGAGTGGCTTCAATCACTAATATTTTTTGCAAACTAACGTTCAGCTGATGCAACTCGATTTTGTTTTGCATCGCATTACTGTCACAGCAGCAACGACTGGCCTTTATTCACCAACCCTTTGAGTCAGCACTTTGAGACATCTTTCAAATTAGGTCATACTGCAAATTTGCCGCTGATACAAAGGTTGATTAAGAGAGCTTCGCAATTTTAAAGGGATGTCGTGTGAGGAGAATTAAGGTCTGGATGATAGTTCCAGGAAATGCAAGGCCCCGTAACTATGTGGAAATAATGTATGGGCTCTATGGGGAAAGAACATATTTCCTCGGAGTGCTTGAAGTAATACTCATTTACAATTTAACCAAGTCCTCCCCCCCGTTATGGAAGAAATCCTATGATGGGTCTCAAAAACAAGCCATGAATTACAGCGCGGAGGCAGCGAGATGAGCTCTGTTCTCCTCTCGCCAAAAGTCAGTCCCCTCCTCTCTGCTCCTTTCATCTTCTCAGGAAAGATCTATTCCTCCCCCCTCCACCGCCGAAGCATCTCAGTTCCTGCTTTCCCCCATAAAAAAGACCCCGTGTCGCAACAAGACCCTTCACCCATCATGTAGCAACTCCAAGGTAAAGCTGAATTGCTGTGTAAACCTCCCTGGAAGAATTGGAGGGGATGATCAGAAATGACGACCAACCGCGATGGCCAGGGCCAGGCTTGGAAATGAATCCAAGCCCGACTTAAGCATCTTAATGTCAAATTTTTTCCTGCCGTAAAGCGCAGAAGGGGCAGCAGCTCCTCTTGCTCCAGGGTCTGAGCACGCAGGAGAAAGGATCTCAAAGGGAGCTGCTGGCTGCCAAGCGCTTCTGGAAATCTGGCCCCTTCATTTTTGATGGCTAAGTGGGAAGCAAGATGAATAATCTCTTTGAAGGGAATGCTGCCATTTGTTGGGAGGTCGAACCCAAACCTAACATTTTTGTGGCACTTGGGGATTTTTGTTTTCCAAACTTTCTCTCTTTGCAGGGAATAACAACTCATGAGGAGCAGAGCGTTCCTCTTAATTGGATGTAAGTGGACAAAAGTCAACTGCCAGCTTCGTTTTGGTTTAACTCTTTGGCCCACTTGATGAGGCAAGAAGCTGTTATTAACATTGAGTTTGCCTAACACATCAATGCTCAGGATGGGGGGAAAAAAAGGGAAGGATTTTGGCTGCAGCTATGCTCAAAGCAGCATTTAACTCTCCTGACACTGAAACTACAGTCCCCCAAGTTGTCTTTTCTATGCTCAGGAATATTACCATGATTTAAGGGTATAGCAGCAGTGAAATACAACAAACAATTTAAAACCGGAGTCTGAAGAGAAATTACTCGCTGTATGAATAGCCATGAAAGCCAGAAAAATATTTCACATTCCCTTTTGTATTTCCCTTCGTTTCTTTGCAGCGGAGTCCCTGAACTTGCATTTCTACTGTGGGCAGCTGACTTTATTTCATGTTTTTGATGTTACGATCACTCACAGACCTTTCCGTTCTCCGTATGTTTCTGGATTCAGTCACTTCACCCACAGCCCTCCCTGACAGTACAACACCTCAAATCCCCCCGCGTGGCAAAGTCTATTTTATTCCCAGTCACTTTCAATTTGCCTCTGGTGTTTCTCTGAAGGGTTTAGTTGAATGTGATTTCTAGGACCAAAAGCAAGGGAGGAGGAAAGTGGCAGGCCACAAATGAGAAGGTGGCCTGTGCCACTGCCAGGAGTAACTGGAAGTGGGAGTTTGGAAGAGAACTGAAATAGGACCGTGAGCTTGATTTTCATATTTCGAGCTACGTTCACACTTCAGTTCCCTTAACACTATTCTACCAGGTAAGAGAAAAACTGATATTAAATCCTAACCCCATAAGTAGTAAATGGGATTTAAAGATGAGAACAGCAGCAACAAAAGGTCTATGTCTACCGCATCAGCCCAAACCCCTCTGCAGGCCTAATTCAGTAGCATCCCCCCACCTCCCGTCCTGGAGAGCTCAGCAGGAGCTGCAGGGAGGTAGCTGCTGCTGCTTCTGATGCTCTTGCCCATCTCCAGCATCCATGAATCAGGCAAGAAAGGAAATGGACTCACGCCAGAGTGACTTAAACCAATTGTGGGAAAACAAATTGGGGGTTCCTTTAAAAAAAAAAAAATTTTTTTAAAAAATCCTGCTGCCTTTTGAGTCTTTGTGGGGACATTGAGAACATGCTTCCAAGCTCTTTTGTTCTGCCCTAAGGGATGGAAAGCTGCTCTTAATACAAGAAAACAAAGCCCTCCACTGCCACCACCAACAAAAAAAAAGCTGAAACACTTATGAACACTTTGCTCTAGGCACTGTGGCAGTAAGGAAAAATCATTGCAACCATCACAAGACTTGGCAACACCAGGGCCATGCCAGCAGAGCGTTCTTCCCCATTACTGTAAATCACAGGCTGAGCCCAGTTTGTTGCGAAACATCCAATTGTGGCTCCTTGAATACGATAAATAAAACCACCATCCCTCGGTGCACTTGACTAGCATTTGTGGAAGCGAGGGGAAAATTCGCACTTCTGCCCAGGGTCAGGACAGCGGCCAGCTGATGCTTCAGTGTAGCTCAGTGGGGACAATTCACAAAGAGGAGCTGCAAATAAATATGGGACTTCCTCTGCCTCCATCCCCATTTGCACAATTGCTATGGCTGAGACAACCACTTTATTCATTGTAAGCATTGCCATATCAAGTATTTTGAGATATTGGGCTAGGGCTCATTTTAAGTTGGATTTTATTTTAGTTTTGTTTTGGTTTTTTCCCCGATAGCAATGCCCATAGCCAAACACACACAGTCAAAGCAAAGCTAAAGTGGTCCCTGGAGCTGGGGTAATGCTGAAGCAGGTCATGGGGGGTAACATTCACCTTAAGCCAAGGAACCAAGAGCCCATATTACAGTTACCAGCCCTTGAACATGTGCCCTCAGTGCTGCAGGGCCCCACTTCAGCCCAGCAAGGATGATATTGCTCAAGCCTTTCCTCTGGGAATACTTCAACAGGCACATTTAAAACTCAGCTTCTGCAAGCTATCAGCCACCGGCCCTCGTGCCAGGAAAACTCACATGGATGTTAATGGAAACAGGACACAGCCAGGGAGCAGAGCTGCGTAGGTTTAGATCAAACCATGCACGTATTTCATAGGATTGCTCCTGTCCCACTTTGCTTTGCCTCTGTTTTCTGCCACACAGAGACACGGCGGAGGGGCAGTGTGATGGAGCCAGAGCTGAAACTGCTCTGTAAATAAGATCCTTGAATACAGCAGGCAGTATACCACAGGGCTTGTTTCCTACAGGGCTTGGTCAAAAACATTCCAAAATAATCAGTTTGAAGCCCTCTTCTTACTTACAGCCCCTCTCCTTTTGTGCATACCAGATCAGCTGAATATTTATAGAAAAGGTTGGAGGTCAGATCGTTTCATTCGCTGCTCCGGCCCCCTTGGCTGGTTTTCGCACGGCCAGGTCACCAGCTGGCAGGTAGCACCTCTCCCTGCCGCGCCGGGAGCGCAGCATCCTCTGAGCACCAGCTGGCTTTCAGGGACACCAGCAGTGAGAGACCCACAGTAAACCAAGTCGGCCTGACCCCCAGAGTCACTGAGCTGAAATTCAAATGGGCCCTCACATGGTGATATTTAGGCAGAGCTTTACTTTACAGGGCATAAAATCCACATTTTAAATCCTTTTCTTCTTCTCCATCTCTTTTCTCCTCCCCATCAGCTTCACAACTCAAAGTCCCCTTTGATAAGATTGCTCCCACCAAGCCATACAGGCCAGAACCTCATACATAAATCTATACTGTAAGCCCTACATCTTCACCAATAAGTCTTGCCTGGAAATAAGCTTAAACTTCACATAAGATGAGGAAGAGCCAAGTGGTTAGGGGCAGCCAGTTTACTCCACCAGCTCCATTGAGCAGATGAGAAAAAGCACCTAATTAGCTAAATTTATTAATATGCTGCTTTTTTTTTTTTTTTCAGAGAGGATACAGCTACATTATAGAGGTGAAACATGACTTTTGATGATCAAGCAAGCAGTGATTAAATAAGGTTAATCCTCATTTTATATGCTAATAGGATATTTATAATCTCAACTGCATATCCAATTTAGCTATTTTATTTTCTGTTGTTAAGAAAGTATTTCTTATTAGTGAAAGAGAATACCCCTACGTTCACTGCAGATGCTATTTTAATTGGGCTCAAGTGCATTGTGTGTAATTAGTCCACTTCTCTAATATTTCATCTGTAATTACACCATGAACAATGTGCTTAAATTTCAGAAGGGCTGCCAGTTTAAATTTTTTTTTTTTTTTTTAAATAAAACTGCTAATTAATTGGTGACCCTTCCCACGGACAAATGATTCATATTGTAGCCCAGCCCCAGGGCTCTCAAAGGACCATCTTTGCAGAAGTTTGAACACCTTGTTTTGACACGCCGCCTCTGATCCAATAAACATGAAAGCACCCACACCACCCACCTGGCTTCACCA
This sequence comes from Platalea leucorodia, assembly GCF_965183815.1. Classification (NCBI taxonomy): domain Eukaryota; kingdom Metazoa; phylum Chordata; class Aves; order Pelecaniformes; family Threskiornithidae; genus Platalea; species Platalea leucorodia. Next base: position 10,206,761 of record NC_138825.1, read on the forward strand.
GGACCATCATTACAAACCTCCTCCCGAGGTACCACGGGGCAGGCGTGACTTCAGTAGCAATTTTAGACAATGCCGGCTATTGAGAATGACTAAAGAGAATGAAACAACTGGATGTTGTTTCATCTCACCCACCTAATAAATGGTTTCCATCATTTCAGAGGGGACAGTGATGTGGCGGATAGGGGAGGGCTCCCATTCTCCATCACAGTGGCCTAGCTCCGTAATAGAGAACAGAGAAAGAAACAGCACCGAACACAGCACGAGTGAATGTGTTGTGATCCTACCAGCAGGACTGAAAGGTCAGGTCTAAACTACATCCTCCTGAAAATGTCAGGACAAGGTGCTGAGCATCTCAGAGGAAGGTAGCATAATGTGCAAGACAGCGCGTGGGGGGAATGTTTCCCTCTCTAAAATACCCGCATTAATTTCACTGGCTGCACACTGTGGTACCAAGCTTAGTGGCTTTCACGGAAGAACAAATGGAAAACTGAGGATACAGCACTAGGACACAACGGTGGTCCTAAAAGTAGAAGAACCTTCCCCCGCCACACTTTCACTTCCCCTAAATGGCAGCAAACCACTGGGCAACAAACACAGGTGTATATATTTTGATATATATGCACAAAGTCATACCTGGTCACATCAAGTGCAAAGGATCTTCGTGCTCCTCAGACAACCATTTTTTAAATTCCACTTCACAGATCTGCTCAGGCTTTCCTTCTGGCAGGGTAGCTCCACCTCAGGCAGCCCCAATCCAGCCCAGTATTACTAGGACACTGCAGCAACCTTGAGGTTAGCTGTCCCACTGCTGCCCCAGCAAACTGTCACCACTGCCCATGGCCGTCCTTGGTTAGCCCATCGCGGGGCTTGCAGTCAAAGGGGCCTCATTACTGCCAGTGTTTAATGACTTATGATAACCACATAGGAAGTCCTAGAAAGAAACAGAGGACACCCAAGACTAGCCTTCCTACCTTCGCCTCTCTAAAAACAACCTCAATTTAGGGAGAAAAAAAATATTGAATCACACAGAAGACCCTCACCCAAGAGGACAGGAACCTCCCTCACCTTTTCATGATTCCCATCCCAGAAGTTAAACATTTTTGTGGGCAGCGGAGTAGGCAACCAAGCCGGCTGGATAGGCAGGAAAAAAGGCAGTGCTGTTACCACTCTGAAAGCCTTTTGACACGTGAAGGAAGGTGGAACGAAGTTTCCCCAGCAGAAGACAGGAGTGAGGAAGAGACCAAGCCACGCTCCCTGGCACTAGAGACCATGGTAAGCAGGGGACACTCTTTGAGGTGTCCCAGGACCATGTTGCAGGTGTCCTACCATGCCTCCTTTCCCAAAGCACCCCTGCGAAGAGCCAGCACTTTGGTTTCAGGCTTTTCTTCTCCCTGGAGGGTGTGAAATCCCAGCTATTATTTGGGGAAGGATGACTTTCTCTCTCCCCCCCCCCAAAAAAAAAAAAGCCTGACCTCTTCCCATCTGCTGGCACAAGCCAAATCGCTACCAGTCTGGCTCAGATGTGAACTAGCTCCTTCTGCCTAGAAGTTTATTTTTCAAAACAAGCATGCCTGCAAAACACTGTTTATTTAAAACTCAGTATAAATGCCAGTAACCCAACATGCACAGGGAACAGCACCCGGAGGTCTCCCGCTTAGCACTTGAGAGCTATTAAGTAAATCAGGGGAAAATTCCTCAGGAAATGATGGGGTTAGGCCTGATGGGCATCCCCATGTGATTAAATGCAACTTAATGAGGTCACGGGTGACAGATTTGGGCACAGAACCGTTCAAACAGCATGCAAAAAAAAAAAAAAATGTTCATAGCACACAGGGGATGGGAATCGAGGCTGGTTGTGTTACCCTGTGGTGCAAAAACACCCCTAAAAGGGTGGCCTTTGTCCTGACGAGTGCCCACTCAAACAGCAAGGCAAGAGAGGATGGGGAACTACACCAAAACAGATGGGCATGGGGGAAGAAAAAGCTCACCTTGGCCAAGACAGAAAAAGTGGTAGCTAAAAAGTAAACAATTTTGGCATTCTGGAATTTATTCCTTTTTAATTCAGAAAACAACAGAAAAACCATGATGATGTGGTTTCAGAAACCAGAAGGGACTGAAAAAAAAAGCATTAAATTCCAGCACACAAGCTTTTCGCATCCTTAACAACTTATGCCATTGAGCAAACATTACACGGGCTCTCAGCTAGGAATGGTCTGGATAGTGTCATGAGTCAAGGATGGCCCAGCATCGCTTTGATTTCTTAGAGGTTAGAGAGGAGGATTTAGGTCACAATGCTTTATTTCCACCACCACCCCCCCCAACATCTCTAATAGAAAATGGTTGCCTTGATCGAAGGAGCTAAATTCTGCTGTCATTCTGCAGGACTGCAGGATAATTACATTGACTTCATCCAAGCACTTTGGTTTTGCTGATCCGTCTGTCAAGGACAGGAGGGGATTTCTTGGTGTCTCACAGCCCCTGGAGCACTTGCTCAAGTAACCCTTCAACATTCACACAAGAGGGTCTTCTTACACCTCTCATGACTGAATTGCCACGGAAAGAGGGTCTTGGCTGGCATCCCACCAGCGATGGGGCATCTTTGTGGAGCGATGAAAAGGAATTTTTGCTTTTCTCAGCCTTCGCTCATGGCCAAAAAGGCTTTCCATTGTGCTCTGTTGGCCAAGAGCAACCCACTGTTCCTTCCCAAATAGTAAATGGGTGCCTACAGGTTTTCATGTGTGGTCAACAATGATGCAATATATCCTCCCAGCTGGCAGCAGCCCTCCTTCTCTATCTATTGTGCTATATTATTAGTCATACAATTCACCTGGTAGAGTGACTTGCATTCACTTGTGAAGAATGAAGATTTTACCAGTTGACTATTTTTTTAAAAAACTAGAACCCATATTAGTAGGAAAGGGAAAGGCCAAAGGGAAATTATTGCTATTTTAGACAGCAGCATAAATTTTCTTCCTATTTTTAACCTAGCTTTTAATTTAATAAGTTTTATGACCCTTATATTAAGTACATATGTTTTACAAGACATTGTGTCCCTTGAGTCACCCTGAATTTGCTCTACTATAGCAGAGTTAAATGAATGAATACTGTGTTTCTGATTTCAGCTCACCCCTTATTTGATCCTTATATAGTCAATAAACCTTCATAGAAGCATGGAGCAACTGAATTAAGCAGCATGCCAAAGCTGTGTTTGGGAACTCTGTTAGTCTTTAAAAGGGAATTAGTAAATTGCTATTCTCTTCTTTGGAACCTGCTATACCACTGCCAGGTTTCCCATGCTGTTTACAAGGAACAAATGGTGATACCAATAAGACTCTTGAAGTTACATATCACCAATTTAATTTTCCATATGATAATTTAAAAGAGGGGGGGGTCAAGTTTTTCCTTGAGCCTCCTAGCCCCCAAAACTGAAGTAATTTTTCTTATTGCTCTCCAGAAACTTCAAAGAGCAAAAAGCATTTCATCAGCCCTGCACGGGAAGGAAGATGGGAGATCTTTTCAGAATATAAAAATTTAAACAAAGGCCAACCCTGCTTTCCCAACATAAGTGATCCTTTCACTGAAAGTGAGGCATATGGGTTGGTAGGTGACTGCAGAATCATGCCAAAAAATTTAATGCCTGCTACAAATGGAATATAAACAAATTGGAATATCAATTGTATTAGCTGGAGTAGATCCCTTTACAAAACTAAGACCCCCTGATACTCAGCACCTGCAGAGAAAATAAGCACGCACCAAGATTATTCTTGTTTGGGTGCATTTACACTGTTTATTTAAGTAATACACCAGGGCAGCTTTTCACAACAGGTTTACAATGGTGGCAAAACACAAAGATTAGAAGGGGATAGCTGATATTTGCTCCACAGTGGGAAGCATGAGTTATTGATTGGTTTTGTATCAGCCTAGAGTTCCTTTTTAATATAATAAGATTAGTTTAGAAGGGTGTTTTATAAATCGGGTGGTTCTAATTTGATTTGAGTACTGGCTCTTAGTGACTTGCCAAAGTTCAGTAAATATGCAGAGTATAGTATATGCACTTTATCTTTGTGTATTAGCTATGACATAAACACAGAGGGGAAAAGTCAAATTTTATACATCAGAAAATGAGTTTGTTGCCAGACATTATAACATTGCGTATTTAATTTAACTGATGTATGTTAAAATGGGAAACCAAATTCAATGAGCTGTTTGTTTCTTTCTACAAATACATTTACATCAATGACCTCTGAGGACATGACCTTAAAATGTAACTAGATGTTTAAAAGAACCTCAAAGATCTATATAAGACATTAATGTTTGTGTCAGAGGGCAGTATACAAGCATGTATATACTCAGCTGTCTATATGTCGACTGCTATATTTTTTATTGTTACAGGAAACCAGCCAAAGTCCCAAACAGGAAAATTATCAGCTCCTTTTTTTTTTTTTGGCATGGTCCTGTTTAAGACTAAAGGCATGACCTTAAGTTAGAACATATTTCAGCTCTATTCAGTAACCATTTTGGCACCTTGTGCATGTTTTTAAACGCTAACCCTTCCTGGGGAGCGTAAGGCCCCAGCAGAGACCCGCAGCGGTTAGGCAGGGTGCATGGAGGTGTGCAGCCCTGTGCTGGAGGAGTGGTATGGGGCTCCTAAAAAAGGAAGGAATGACCATTTTAGCTGGGCGTGGGGAACTCCTGGTCACCTCTCCAGGGACAAACCGATGTCAAGTTCTGCTGTCTGTCAGGATTAAGTGCCTGTTTGCTTTTTCACTAACATGTGGTTTGAGAACAAAGCAGCTCAAATCTCCTCCGTTCTTAACAAAGCATCTCAAATTGCTGAGTAAAATTCCTTAATCCCCCTGTCTTAATCTGAAAACGCCAACGCCACATGGTAACACTGAGGTCTCTTTTTGTCCACCATAGAGCGCTGTTGACATTAATGTTTGATTTGGAGCTAACTTTTTCTGCAGCAGCCTATTATCAGAGGGAAATCCCAGGTGCTTTGTTCTCAGAGCAGGTCTGTCCAAGTAATTTTTCTTCCTTATGTTTTCATTCCAAATGAGAAACTAAATACAAAGCAAGAAGAGAACAAACTGGCATAGTTTTTCACCTCCATAAACATGGGTGGTAAAACATAAGGTGAGCTTTTCCATCATGAGAACCACGAGGAGGGATGCAGCAGCTGTTTGCCTGAGTTGTTGACTGCATGCTCCAGACATCAGGCTAGAAGAGACAGCAGCTTCAAGTTAACTGCAACATGCACTCCCACCAGTACAAGGAAGCAAACTGGGTCGAGAAAGTAAGAAAGCAAAACACCTGATCTGAAGAGGATTGCGCTGTTGTAACCTGGCACAATACAGAAGTCTAAGCTTGACCACAATGCATATCTGTAGAGATCATTCTTACGTAAAACTCTGCTCTCATCATGGCCAGTATTTTCCTGCTATCATTTAATCAAGAATCATCAAGTCTCAATTTGTGCTAGAAACGTTATAGAAATTACTACTTACTTGCTCTTCAACCATTCCTCCTATTACTACTGCTCTCCTACCACTTACTTTTCCTACTGTATTGCCAGCGTCAGTTTTAATTGCCCTGTCCCAGTTTCAGTCAGTGGTAAAAACACAGCCCCAAGAGGGTGAGATCAAAAGTCTGCCTGGCCAGCAGTAATCAGAAATGGATGGCCAGGGAAGGGCAGAAGTGTAGGACAGCAGCAACACTTTCCCCATGCACTCTCCCAGTCCACCCTCTCTGGGGGAGATGAGATATGGGCAAAGTTCTCCTCAAGGCATTGGCCAATCAAAGATGCAGAAGTTTTCCATATAAAACTCAGGAAGACTGGGAAAACAAGAGGTAGTTTTCACTTTAGTAGACATTATTCCTTTTCTTCTTGCTGATTTCAATCAATTCTTTTGAATTGAATTGTATGCACTATTACCTAGGCCTACTTTGATCTATATTTGCCAAAAAACAGTTTGTGGTCTGTGTCCTCCTCCATTTCTGACTTTGGCAATGTGCATGCTTTCATTCAAGCTTTGCCTCTTGGAAGAGCTCCAGAGGATCCAGAGTAGCCCCTCTAATCAGGGCCAGATCAGCAGCAGAGTCAGGACTTTTAGGATAAAAGCCATAAGGGCTCCATAAGGAGCAGCAAATGACTCCTTGTGAGGAAACTTCTAACACATTTTCTTCCTCCCATCAAGTAAGACCAAGAGCAGCTTCAGAAGGTTTGGCCATGAAAAATAACTCAAGGTTTATAACCAGCAGTAGTCAGCTGGAAAGCAAAACTCATAGCTAAGCTGTTTATACGCAGCTGGAGCAGACTGGTGTGGAACAGAACATGCAGGGCAGGTGGGCACAAGGATACACAATATTAATTTCTGTATACCCTTCTGGTTAACTACTTGAGGTAGCACAGAAGAGATCATCAGGGCCGTACCCTTCAAGATGCCAAGGCCAGAGACTGCAAATACAGCAAGAAAACCACTACCCAGGCTGCTCTGGGAAAAGAACACGTAGACCATCACAACCGCATGCTGCAAAGCTTGGTCATGTAAGAGGTTTTCTAGGCATAAGAGATGGCTCTTGAGACTGAAGATACAAAAGCTGTGCAATATTTTCCTCACTAATCATATCTCCAAAAACATTGCTTAAACAGTAATCAAGGGGCTTCCAGCTTTCCTACTTGCAGGAGAAGACACCAAGTTAAAAAATACTTAAATCCTCTGAGGAAAAAATGTGGATACCTATGTCCACCAAAGATGCTACAAAAGGTCCCTACAATTCTCTCTTGGTAAGGATAAAGCTTGAGAATCTAATTTCTTGAATTAAATTATAACAGTGACTTTGCAGGCAGACAGAAAGAGTCCAGGACAGCTTTTCCACAGAAAAATCACAAATGGGGAGTTACAGAGTAACATCATCTCTGAGGCTACCCTGAAGAGGTGGTTGCAAATAAAGCCGTAAGGTTAAAAAGCAGAGAGCAAGTGCATACGCACACACGTAGCTCAGGGACTGGAATGGATGGGAGCAGACAGAGCTCAGAGAGGACCAAAGACCCTTTAGTACAGATGGGGATGACTGATGTCACCCAGAGTCAGCACAGGTCAAAGTCTTGAAAAAAAGCCAGATTATTAGGGAACAGAATCCTCCAGAAAGTTTTCCACATTGCTCCTGCAGGCAATGAGACTGCACACTTGAACCACGAGCTAGTGGCAGGACTTCATCAAACCATTCCCGCAGAAATGCTAAGACACTCAAAACAAAACTTGTTAGCCAAAATTCCCCCACACCAAGGTGGAAAATGAGCCTTGAAAGACATACCCACAAAGCAGACATTTCTCAGCCGATGATGGACAGGCAGCCATTGCTGCTGTATGCTGCTCTTAACCCAAGTGGTAATAGCTACTGGCCTGAAGAACTAGTTAGCTCTCATTTATATCAGTGGAAAGCAGTGTCTCCACCGAAGTCAATATAGTTTCACTGGGGTAAGTGAGATCAAATTAGGCTTGATGTCCACAGACCTGAGTGTATTACTTGCCTTAGGGCAGGGGAATGAGAACAAAGGGCTCATATATTGGTATCTGTGTTTGGTCTGTAAAGTATTGCTCTCTCTTGCCCACCACATCTTTCAGCAAAGGGCTATGTGGAGTCATACAATTAAAAAGTCATTTATGTTCAAGATTTCCACATCTCTGACGTATGCCTTGTCACAGCAGAAGAGTTTAGCTCTACACCAGAGAGATTCGAGCGTTGTGAAAAGATGGCTACCAGCAAAAATCACTCCAAGGTGAAAAAAAGAGAGGAAAAACACACACCCCACACACCCCACACACACACCCACACACACCCACCCACCCACCCACCCCACCCCCAACCTGGAGATGTTACAAGAGCTCCACCAGAACTGGCTCTGGGTACAAGCAAAGCAGGCAGGTGCCTAAAATGACAGGGAGACAAAGGCACAGGAGCATTTCCCCAGGTGTCCTTCCCCCTGCATGGCAGCAAAGCCTGGCTGATGGCCCCATTGGTGGCAACTGGAGTCAGGGATGTAAAGTGCCAGCCTTCAAAGCCACTTCCAGGACTCATTGGTAGCCACAAACATCAGAAGTTTTCTGTTCGTAGTGCTACAACCTGGAATGTAAAAACTCCAGGTGATGCTGGTGCTGGAGGCAGAGTCCCAGGAAGAGGCTGGTGAGCCTGGAAGAGGACAACCACCACCCACAAGGACCTTGGTACCTGGCCCTGGGAAAAGTCCATCTTCTGCCGGAGCCGGCTGGTTGCCCGTTTCTATTTTCCCCCCTATTCTGACTTTTACATGATTATCATCACACCATCCCCACCAGCTTCGGGGCAAAGCGCATAGGTGAATTTGTAACTAGGAACGCACACACATACAAACATGCACCTCTTTTGTCAGCTGTAGCGTTTTATAGCCCATGGGTGAGTAATAAGCCAGGGCTCAGTATCTGCCTCATGGTATGATACAACCTTCAATCATGTTAATTAAATTAATATGGCCCATGCTAATGAAAACCACAAAATACTATTTTGGTGTCCATGAGCACATACATTTTGATAATATCAACTTGTCATTCTGATGTTCCTTTCTACACCAAATACTAGCAATGTAAACATATCTAACAACGCTTTCATCATAACAAAGGAAATTCTGCATCAGCACCAGACTGAATGCAGACAGACTTGTATAAGCAGCAAGCTCCAGAAATATTCAGCCATACTAGGGCTCACCAAGTCTTCTACAAATGCTCCTCCTATCTAATCTTTTTAATCTACTTCTAAGGTATATTTTTGGCTCATGTTTTGTTTTAGGTTGGGGGGGTTTATTATTATTATTATTCTTTCCCTGCGTGATTAGCCATCCAGGAAATGTTTAAATTACAAAATCATAAGGTTTAAAAGATTTATAGATCAAATTATATTAACCTAATGCAATAGGCCAGCCATACGGAAATTAGAAGTCTTTATATTATATTTTGGTTATTAAATTGCTCCCTTTATACTGTTTAGTTTGTTTGTAACAGCAAGGTTTTGCTGTCTGATGTCAGAACCCACAGAGTAACCAAGCAAAAACAAATGACTTAGTCCTTGGTTCAAAGAAATAATAGGTTACTAGCATAATTAATTTTATGTTTAATTACTACAGAATGAAACAATTCAACAATATCCAATCAATCCTCGAAATGACAGAACAGAAGGTCAGCAGTTGCTAAGTCAATTGTTTTGAAAGAGAAATTTATGTCAGGTTCTCTTTTATGTGCTGGAGAAAGAAATTGGATAAAAGTGGTCAAGCAAACGTTAATTAATTGTATAAATGTAATCCTGTTGTCATGCAAAAATCGCAGAGACTCCAGGCACAGTGTACAAAACACTGGGTATGCATCAGTCAAGAACATCTAGAAATGGCACCCTCGACTTAATACAATAATAACAAAAGAAAGGAGAGCAAACAGGCATTCAGAAGCACATTTGTATGAGCTGGCAGGCTCAATCCAGTGCCTATAGAGGCAGGACTATGAAGTGCGACCCTGCTTGGCTCCTTGGTGGCAAATCTCAGAGGTGGCTGCTTCTGCCCTCCCTGTCTTTCCTCAGATTAGAGAGCCAAGCCACCTAAAAGGGAATTTCATGTAAACCAAAGGCCCCATACAAGTTAATCAGGCTCAGAACTGCCAACTCCTATGATTATTTTTCTCTGAGCCTCCAGGTATTCAACAAGGTTTTATTTTCCTGCAGCACTAGCTTTTAGAGTTACATGATTACATATTCCCATTTCACCCTGAAATATCTGTTCCTACCTCCTCACTCCCAAGAAAGTTTTGCATTTCAGAGGCCTCATCTGCAGTTTCCATTGTTTTTCCCGAGTATGGCTGATTAGATGTATTCAAGATCAGGATTGTCTGGTGGGCTTAGCCATCCTCTGATGTGAAGTGTCATTTTCTCTGTACCACTCCCCTCTTCAAGCCTTGCTGATGGCACCAGAGGCCACTCTATCATCCCCTATGACAAGAGGAAACGGCCTCAAGCTGCGCCAGGGGAGGTTTAGGTTAGATATTGCGAAAAACTTCTCCACCTAAAGGGTGGTCAAGCATTGGAACAGGCTGCCCAGGGAGGTGGTTGAGTCTCCATCCCTGGAGGTATTTAAAGAATGGATAGATGTGGTGCTCGAGGACATGGTATAGATGGACTTGGCAGTGATAGGTTAATGGTTGGACTCGATCTTAAGGGTCTTTTCCAACCTTGACGATTCTATGATTCCCTGCTTCTTCCTTTAAAACCAGCTTGTGAAACAGTTTTTAACCAGCCTATTATCTTATTTTATCCTGGTGACTGCAAGAGGAAGACCTGGTGGCCCAGACATTAGTGCCGTAACTGGACCTGGTTATGAGGTCCATGAAAGTTTGCTGTATTGGCTCTGTTGTCTTGTCAAGGCAGGTCTATACCAGCATCTGGTGTTCCTCAACCTAGCTCTTGTTGCACTAATGGTATGACCCCCAGCTTGTTGGTAATTAGGGCAACAGAAGCATTAGAAATCATTGACCTATTTGTCACCATGCCATATTTACTTCCACCCTCCCAGCCTCTTTTAATCCATTTTTGCACAAAATCCAGCTGAATAGTTGTCCGCGTGCAGAGCACGGGAGCACCAGGCTCTCTGCCTGTAGACCTCCTTCAGCCCATAGGCCGAGGAGAGGTTGCTGCTGTCAGGCAAGGAAGAATGATGCTTTATTGTTGAGCATGGAAGTTAAGATGCAATCTTACATGTAAACCAAGCTGAGCTGTGTTATGAACCAATTTTGTCACCTATAACGGGAGGCAACCCCAGGGCATGCTGAATAGCCCAGCCTTGAGCTCTCCAGCTTGCAAAAAAAATTTGGATGTACAACAGTGCTTTATGAAGATAATCCTTTCAGCACCTCTGCAATGCTTTGAGAGCTTCTTTCTCCAGCACTTAACTGGTACCGAAAAGGGGGCACAGCTAATGCCAATCTCCATCTTGTTCCAGCTCAGCCCAATTTGATGATGGGAAACTAGACAGATAGGGAAGGAGGAATGAATGATGAACTCTGCAGCACCACACTGGCATTCCTAAGCCTCATCCAGGATTTGGCTCTTATTTTTCCATGGGAGATGCCAAAACATTTCCAGATTAAGCAAATATACAGCTGTATACTTGTTTTAAATGTATATATTATAGGATGACCCAAAAGATGGCAACAAGTGAGAAGAGTATGCCATCCAAGAGCCCTGTAATGTTACTATGGTAATGCACGGTAAACAACGCTATGGAAAAAGTTACTGAGCTTGAGTAGGGGCTGATTTTTAAATCTTAGCAGGGCAGCTAGTTTAAACTTCTGAGATGCAAATGCTTTAAGGGTATAATGACAATACCAAAGCCTACACACTTTCCTTCTTTTAACAGTAACTTTGCAACAGAGGCTGAACGCAATTGCTTTCTGTACAGAAGGATGCTTAACACAAAAGGCAAAGGCATTGAAAACAATCATTTCAAAATGTGCTCCTACAGGGGTTATTTTATGGTTTTGCTGTGCTCAAGTCTGGACCGATGATGCCAGCATTACTAATCTTTGAAATGAGGGGGTTTACATTGGGAGTGTTGACATAACCTTAGCTACAGCAGGAAAAAAAGGGTACAAGAAGATGGAAATGTATATTTTTGGAAATAGATTTCATTCTGACAACCCTATAACAAACAAGTGAAACTTTAATACTGTGCTTCGATGAAAAATGAGCTGCTGAATAAACACTAGACTAATTCATAAAGAGCAAACTCAGCCTGTTTAATATTTCTTGAACTGTCCCAAAAATTCCATTGATCACTAGTGATGCTGTAAATAGAAAATTCCTGCCATTTTCAAAGGAGCCAGGAGAATCTCATTGGGGTTTGCCTATCAAACTCTTAGACACTTTTGAAGCTCCCAGGCTAAAACATAATAAATCAAATATGAAATTGTATAGTGTTGGGCTGAGCTGGAACCTACGATTATGTGGTCTGTTCCTGGGATTGTTTTATTTTTTGTGAAGTATTTTGTTTCTACTTAATTACCATGTCCTCCACCAAAAAGTCAAACATCCCTCCCTTGATCAATCAGCTATTTGGTTAGAAGTGCACAAATACTTCAAATATTAGCAATTAGACCATTCTCCAGTTTAGTACGAATGTACGATACTGCATTTTGCTTCTTGGAAAGGAAAACTAAATCCATGTCATGCCCAATGGTAAAATAAAAGGTCATACTCTTGGGACTGGGTCCCCCCCTCCCTGCCCCCTGCTATTCTTTGTGATTTCTTAGGCAGTTATGAAAACAGCAAGATATCAGATATACTGCATTAAGTACATACTAAGGCAAAAGATCAAATAGATATTCAACAAGCTTTTATACAACCCTGAAAGTTGAGGATCCTTTGCTGTATTTTTCTGATTTTTGTTTTTTTTTGTCAAAGAATTCCTTTTTCCTTGAATATTTTCAAGCTGATAATTTTTACCCATTTTCCCTAGTGTCAATCCTACTACATTCCTAGCCAAGAAGCACTGAGGCTGCTCAGCACCCCCAAATAAAAATTAAGAGCTACTTGGGCTAAGCACAAAAGTGAGCAGCTTTTTTCCTATTTTAAATTAAAGCACCTTTGTTTCTTCCACCCAGCAACCCTGCCCCTAAACCTGAACCCACCGTCCCATGGCACCAGGCAAGCTCGGACCTGAAGTTTACTGCTCAGGCTACCGGCAGCAGCTCCTTGCTGGTGAAAAGCCGGCTTTATTCCTCTGCTCTCCCCCTGTTTAAAGCAAGCTGCTTCCTGCTGCTGCGCCCGCGATCCCATCTTTCTTTAGCACAAAATCTTCTACACTACAGACTATTTAATTTGTAAGCCAGGCAGGCTATCGTGGGTATCTTGCCTGGAGGTAAAATACCAATAAAATCAAGGTAGCTTTGTCAAGGGGAGCGGTTTACTTAGATTAGCATCTCGAGTTCAGGCTGGTGGGGGAGTTTGGGATAATTTCATGTTAGGCAGAGTTAAAACCCAGGCTGTCCGGTTGCAGTTCTATTTTAACCCAAGCTAACATCTTTCCCACACTCCTCCCTTGTAGCACAGGCATGCTTTTGACTGACAAGCTCTCCCTCACTACATCTTTTTATTCCTGTCCTTTCATTTGTCCTCCTCTTCCCAGAAAACACTCTGGGACATAACATCTGTCTCCTCTCCCCCCCCCCCCCCCCCCCTTTTTTTAAAAAAAAAAAAAAAAAAAAAAAAGGGAAAATATATCTTTTTTCAACTGGCCCAGAAGTTGATGCCCCTCGCTTGCCTCCGTTCTTTCCTCCAAATCCCACACTCGAATACTCAAAGCATCCTTCTTCAGCTTTTTTAAATGAAGAAGAAAAGAAGGGGATGATGTAAGTGTCTGACCCAGCCTTGCACGCAAAAAAGCCCTTACCATGCTACTTTAAGTCAACTTTTTGCACTGAGAAACAACACAGCTGTGACTTAACCCAGGCTGCAGCAGACTGACTCATTTTTAAATGTTGCCACTTGGAATCACTCAAAACTTTTGCTTCCTTCTCTGTATGCAAACAAGGATGAATCTCTTAACACAAATGTTAAATAGATTTGCATATTTACAGTTCAGAGCTGCTCTGTTAATTCCTTTGAAATGCAGGCACATCAAGCCCCCCGAACCGCTCCCAAAGCCAGCCGGGCTGTGCTTCCCATTACTTACCCGAGAGCCTTATTCTGAACCCCTGTAAGAGCTGATGCAAGCATAATTTATACTGCTTCAGAGCTGGATCCATTTATTCAGGATCATGTATATTAAATTCTTTCACTCTCATACTACACAATTCAAAGGTTTGCATAGGTCAGGGAGCGAATCTTTTTGTTAACAACCCTTTTTCTATACACTCTCATAGCCGAAAACTAAATAAATAAGTATGTATACTCACACACACGCATGTTATAACACGCTCATCTGCCTAACACAGCTCACATGTAAGCTTTTCCCCCTCCTTCTGCTTTCAAAGGATGAGAAAAGTTTATTATAATGCAGGTCTCAGTCTTCAGCACCATACTTCAGAGAGACTGATAGGTCAGCATGCCTCAGTTTAAGTTTATGAACTGACAGCCCGCTTTCAATGACAAAAGAAAATGTAACCTCGGTTGGTTTTCAACCACTGATTGTCAGATCCCATGTTCAATATGTCATATGGAGTACACTTCATTAAGGACTGAATTACTGTACTTGTAACATAAGCTAAATTAAAGTCAATGTCAGGCTGCATAAATCACCGATTTAAATGTATCACTAAGTGCATTGACACAGTCATCATCACCCTGTGCCCTAAAATAACCCAAAAATCTGGGCTTCATTTTTATACGTGGTAAGGATGACAGAAGATTTTTTTGTTCTTTGCTAGGGCTCACAATTTTACTGTTAGAAACTATTGAACTTTTAAGGAATAGCAAAGACCCGGTAACACCTCTCATCAGACAATGTATTTCATGGTGCCATGAATTCAGAGCTCACAAGGAACAGACCCAGAACATCCACCAGGCTGTCATAGGAGTTCTTCGTTATACTGCCGGGGTGGAAATTTGGTATCCCGCCTGTTTAAGGAAGGATATGGGAAGGGACAATCCTGGGAACACTTGCACAGTCACCAGGGCAGTCCCCCTTGGGTCAGCCCCGGGACGACATGTCTCAAGTCAATGGGGTATCACAGGATTTAGGCAGACAGTTTTCCCACAAAGATATTTTTCTATTACCAGAGGTGGAAAAAGCTATATGAAAAGGAAATAGCTGGTAGGAAAAAATGCACTAGTGCCTCATCTGTAAAAATCCAGGACATAACTCTCCTCCTGCAGTGGTTTTATTCCAGTGCAGCCCCGTTGGTTAAGGTATCACTTTTTCTCTACACTGAGCTGAGAACAGATTTAAGTTTCCTAGAGCCACTCTGAAATTTTAAGGAAGGCACTGGCTGGCCAGAGCCATGGAAGATGTTTCCAGATGACAATGGGTGGCAGAAATAATTAGCAGGAAGGGCCAATTCTTCATGCCCGTTGCCCAAGCCAGGAAAATGCCTCTGAAGTCCAAGAAAATACATCAGTGTAAGACTGGTGAACGCAAGTAAAGAATTAGACTCTAAATTGCTTCTTCATATTTATTCCAGCTGTTTGAACAGTGGATTAACTTCTGTTAAATAAGTAAACTAAATTTACTTATTAAAAAGTAAATAAGACTTGTCTGTTCTTTTCAATAGATCTTTCATGTGTTTTTAACTTGAGAGGAAGATGAGAAGTGAAATAGTGAAGAGGCATTTTCTGCTGGTCTGCTTGCCATCTGGATCTCTCTAGGGCCTGGCATCTGCAGGGTAGGAAGGGGGAAAAAAAAAAAAAAAATCAAAGTATTCCTGGAAGGAAGAAGAGGCTGCTACCTAGTAGACAAATGGGAGAGAGAAACCCAGAATTGAAGAGAAGGAAGAAGGGGAAATGTGAAACTCATTTATTTAGCCTCCTCGTGCAGATTTCTTAGCATGCCCCTTAACTTTCTGATCTCTTTGTTTTCTGGAGTATGATGATTTTCATGTCTTCTATTCTTTTTTCCTCACATTTTAGTTTGATGTTCATTCTCCACAAGCTTTCTGCATATGTCAGCATGAAACAATAGGCTCTCATTACACTTGGCTTCTTTCATCTCCTTCAGACACTGACCTACATTTGTTCTGTTTTTGTCAGCGTGGAAACATTTTCCCGGATCAGTTTGTTAAAAAAAATAAAATAAATCACATGTTCCATATTACCAACTGTGTTCTGTTGTCTAGGGTATTTACTCTGGATGGTCTTGCAAAGTGATTTCAATTAAATTAAGAAGTCCTGTGGTACTAAGATACCTGGTTGGAGTTGAAGCTTTACACTCATTGGAAGTGAAGTGTTCACAGAGCATGGGAAACCATACCTCAGTGACCACCAACTCATGTGCTATCATTGCAGGATTAGCCAAAAAACACATGCATCACTAGTGTGGTGGGAGTGAGACCTCACTATGTGCATGTAATGACCAAGCCCGTGGCAAGTTACAGGAAAAACCTCTTCCACTCTACAGTTGCGTGCCCTCATTTCACACTGATCAGTTGCTCATGTGTTGATCTGACAACACAGCAACATTCTGGCAATTCTTATTTTTCCATCAGACAATTTGACCAATTTTCCCAAAGAAAGAGGCAACGGGTTGGCTCCAGTCTGCCCAGTCCAGCATAGGAGGAAGGTAAGAAGTGTGGATTCAGTAGTAAGAGATCAAGAGACATCCTCTGCCTCGTGACCTGGGGAAGTCCAAGTGACATTGATGCATGTTCTAGATCCAGCCCGGGACCTCCATGTGTGCAGTTCTCTTAGGGACCTACCACCACTTCCACAGCACATTGCAGACACTGCTGAGTAAGTAGGAAGTATTTCTGTCTGTATTTTAACTGCAGAAGAGTTTGCTCAACACAGCTATGCTCCCAACTTTTTACACATGTTCTAGCCTGGGGATCTGAAGGATTCACAGCATCTGACACTTAACTGTTGATTTTGAAGCAGTGATCCCACCCATGCACCATCAAATACAGAACCGGAATCAAAGTGCCTTTCCCACCAGGCACTCATGGACACCTACACAAATATCACAAGCCTCTTTCTCTGAGAAAGTGTATAAAACTCAAGAAATTGAAGACAAAACATAAGCAGTTACACAAAAGCCAGCATCCAGTCATACCAACCACACACTTTGTTACACTCACCATGCAAAATGGCAGATGCAGCAGGTTTCATCCTAGCACTTTCAAACAGCAACCCAAATAAATACAGTGCTGATGTACAAAGAACTAGAATTTTGGTAACGTGGTTTGGCAAAGCAATCCTGACAATCCGTCATCTGGAAACATGTCATGTTTGACCTCGGTCTCATAAACCAGGAGCTAAGCATACTTCAACCCATCCTAGTTTGTGGGAATGCCTATAACATAAGTATTGCACTGTCCTCCTGAAGACAATTTTTAAAATACTATTTTTGAGTTTTCTGCTCATTGGTCCAAGGAAAAAAAAAGCACAAAGATCAAATATTTATAGAAGGGCAAAGCCAAAGTAGCTACAACATGAATGTTCAGGCAGCTTCGGCTGCTGGGCAGGCATGTATACAGCTTAAAAATGCCAAACCAACAGAATTTGCCTGCCCAAATGGTTAGTTTCAGGACCACACAGTTCGGCATGCAAGTCAAGCTCCTGTGTCCCTCTAAGACGTAGCAGAGCTGTGCTGTTGGCCAAAGCCAGCGTGAAAGCTGATAGCAGATGGGTGCAACCATTCTTGCCACATGGCATGCTCAACCAAACTGCCCTTAACGCACTGGCTTCCACCTGAAGCATCACTAAAATAGAGCTCCTGACTTGCATCTGCTGGCACCTTTGCAAGCAGGGCACTGGGCAAAAGGCTGAAGACAGCTAGACAAATTCTACTAGCCCACGAGCTCCCAAGCACAGATCTGAGGAGCCCTAGGGAAAAAAGCAGTAGAAAGGTGCTGCAAGACAGACCTTCTTCTGGGTCTGAACCATAACATGGGCACCCCATATTCAAAAGGTCAAGGCTGCTGCTGACTAAGGAGCACCACTTTTCAGGCACTGAAGCACAAGCCACTGTCCTCTGCTGCCTGGTAGGTTCTCTGCAATAAGGCACTAGCAGTCCCACCACATCACATGCTCCCTCAGGACAGGAGCAAACATAGCCATGCAGTACAGATTTGACCCCTATAACCATCTATCACTCTAAGATGGAACAACCTCAGGAAAGAGATTTCTCAACTAATTAATCATCATAGCAAGCTCAGTAACTGGGCATTTTGACGAAAAAAAAAAGTATGTTCCCCTTTGATTACAGAATGCACTTCAGGAGCCACATTCTGATATTTCCCAATTTCAGCTCCTATTAAAAGCAGCCTGAAAAGTGACCATTTAAGCTTTCCAGCTCCAGTCAGAAATATATTCTTTGGAGAAACTTCAACTCTTTTTCCATTTGAGCACACAGAAAGATGACATACTTACTCATGAATGATGGCAGGCCAGAAGGGTCTTTAAAGTCCTAAATCACCGGACATATCAAGTAAAGTTTTAATACTAACTTAGGTGGAACATGGAAGATAGAGTGGCCTGTTCCTCTCTGCAAAAGCTTTGCACTACCAGCCAGGGGCCATAAAGCAACTTCAACAGGCAAGGTCAGGATTTTGCTCACATGGGAAGACCTCATGCACGATCTGAAGACCACCTTTGAAAAAACACATACCACCCCAACATATCCCTTACGCAGCCTCATGCATGCCAAGTCACACATGCCATTGAACGCACATAAGAAGTGACATGCGGGGAGACTTCTGGCATACAGGAGGAGACGGGTATTTTGGAAAACACACAGATATGTCCCCACAAAACAGTAGGCCTCTGACATACACACTTCCCTTTATAATGGTGATAACCCAAAATAACAACTAAGTGAAGACTTACTGTTCTTAATTTAAATCCCCCCTCCCTTACCCCAAACATGGGAAAGACTGAGTCCCAGTGAGGACCTTCTTACCCTGGCTTGTCTCCATGTGCAACACATTTAGTGCCTCAGCCAGAAACCACAGCTCTCAATGCTATTGCCCTACACCGAGCTCCTGACAAGTACTGTAGACTTTTTATAACTGATTAGGAGATTATTTTGGCTGGCCTTGCACTTGCATAGGTGATTCCTAATGAATGCATAGTACTTTGGTATACGATGCCAGCTAAAAGCTCTTTATTAGCATTTATTGGTATTAGGTAACGTTTTGAATTGACAGGACAAACCATTCCTAACCCCAAAGGACTCTTGCGAGCTTTATAAAATACTTATGTAGAGGAACCACTGGACTGAAGTTCACAACGACATCTTTCCTTGTCCTAAGCAGGTGAAAGGCAGCAGGCAGACACATTAGCACATACACATCCTATGTAAAAATGGTTTGCAAAAATAAACCCAAGTAAGTAATGACAACTTGATGGGCTTCAACTGGAGGAAACGACAGGGTTGTGGAGAAATGTGCAGTGAGGTCAGAGGACCATCTCAGTCACGTCAAGGTGGTGTTCACAAAGAGGAGATTGCCTGTGTATGAGCAAGGACCAGATGCAAATACAAATGGCAGTGATAAGAAGCACAGAGGAAAGTCTCACCTTCACCACCAGACAAGTGCATGGTCTCGCAGCCCAAGATGGCACAAAGATAATCACAAACAAGCCCATATCTAGGATAGTCAGATATTTGCTTTTGGTGACTAGCTCTGCTGAAATAAGGTTTCCATGCTTTTGGAAGATTGCTTTGCCAAGAGGCCCTTTGCAACTCAGAGGCTTCAGTGGATGGCAAGTGATTTTGCAGAGCATCCTGACCAGCTCTGCTGCTGGTACTCAGCCATTCCTCATTACATTGCCTGCAGATATTAAAAGATGTGCCAACCCAGCCACCTGAGGGGAGGGAAGCAAGAAGCATGCTTGTCAGTGCAGCTCTAGTCCAGATAAGGATATAGGGATTATCAGGTTCAGCTGAATCCCTCAGCAACACCTGAGATGTAAACCTCAATTTCTATCAATAGTCACTCTAGGTCTGTCTCTTCTATCTTCCATTTTCTCTCGTCTTAACCTCCTGCCTAATAAAGGCCAGGCTTGCTCAGCCATGGAAAAATCCTCTTGCAAGTCCTTGATTGCAGGCAAGTGAAGACAGCAGGCCAGGTGTAGAGTGGTACAATGGAGCAAGATTTACATGTGCCTAGCATCTGGTCTGATTCCTTTAAAGCCCACAACAAGCAAAAATATTGCAAACTGATTTTCCAGCAAGTGAGCTTTAAGTATCAGAAGCTGCATGTTCTTTTGCCCTTTTTATTTTCTCCCCTCTTTCTTCCCTATTTATGGACATTTGTATTTTTTGTTCCTTTGGCCTTAAGAACAGGATGGGACTTTAACAATAAAGCTTTGGAGCTGCTACCTAGAACTAGCTCCTTCTTTCACAGTAAGGTCATTTAATACCATCTGAGAAAGTGACAAGCAGGAGATTCCCCCCCCCCTTTAAAGGACTCTACAGATAAAGCAGAATAAAGAAAAAAGGACAGAAGTAAAGATGCAGTTCAGTATTAACACCTGAACTGCAGTATTCTTTCCTTTGGTGGCCTCAAAAAAGGACATGCTGTACATTCAGCTACACAAAAAAATTATGTAAGGATTTCTATGCTTTGTTCAACTGAATCACAGAAAGCTTAAGGCTGCTCTACACAGGCTCAGAAGCCCAGGACTTCACTGCACCCTGGAGCAGAGAAGCCCATTTTGGCTGGATTTCAATGCAAATGAAACACCCAGGCTGTACCCACACCATGCTGGGACATCAGAGAGGCAGGGGTGGTTCCCAACCTCAGCACCTCCATTTTGGTGTTTTATGCCCACCGAGCAAAGCCTGTGCAGTCAGATCGGTGCAGAGCACCCCACCAGCCCAGCTCACAACCTGCCATCTTAAAACTACTACAAAAGTGGAGGAGGGAGAGCTGTATTTTGCCTCCTGCTCATTCTGTTGCTACAAAGGGCCAAACCATCTTACACCATCTCAGCAAGGACCATCAGGCATGTGCTGCCAGATCCTCAACCCACCACCTCATCATCCCTTTCCTGGATGGAGGTGGAAGAGGGCAAATGATCCCCCTTTCCATAAGTGGAAACATCTTTTTGACTAGAGCCACCATGGAAATACACACTCTTCCCAGAAGGTGCTGCTGCATCTCAAACTGAATGCAAAGCAGCCGAGGACTTCCATTTCTACACTATTATCCAAAAAGTTGGATTTTTTTTTTTAAATGACACAGAAAGAACAGGCCAGCCCAGACCTCAGGGGCCAGTCCCTCAGCTGGTGTGAATTAGTCAAGCTCCTTCAATACAATTAGAGTCATTTACTCCCACTGAAAAGCTACTTTAGAAAAATGGGAGACTAAAAAGCCAGTATCAGGGTCCAGATTTCAAATCCTCTCCCCACTAGACTTCCAGATGGTATCAATCTGCCTGGACAACCCAGAAAGCCTAACCAGATCTCTTAAGACCCCTATTTCAGTGCTTTGGATGGTGGTTCAGCACAAGGAAGATACCTCACCTCTCATTCTAATCAAACAGAGAAGAAAAAAAGACCAAGGCATTTTTCTATTGCTACAGTTTCAAGACAGTGACCAAAATTAAAACAGTATTTAATTTTAATTAATGGGGTTCTGTCATCAGCCCCTTCCTCCCTCCTCCTCTACGATAGTGGTGTCAGAAGAAATTTGCCAAATCTAGTGCAAAGGCTGACAACCTTCACAAAAAGGTCTTTGTATGCAAAGCTTTAAGAGGAAGCACAACTCAGGACTCACCAAAAAAAATCCACTACCAAAAAAAAAAGACATCTGCATGTTTTTCCAAGTATTTTGCTTGGTCTGAATGGGTTTATTTTTCCTGCAGTGCTGTGAGTGCGGTGCTGACTGTCTCGCAGCGAGATCCCAGCTAAGGTGACTGCCAGCATGTCATAAAGAAATCGGGTAACAGGGGGAACAGGTCCACAAAGCAGGGGAGCTCATCCATCTTCAGCTGAAAACTCCCTTCAAGACCAGCCCTTTCTGTGACTCCCAGCTACTTAACTTATCCAAATGCCCTTTCTTCCCACCAGACAAGACCACACAGGATCTAACCTGCAGATCCTGCTATCTCAACAAAGGCCAGCACCAGATGTTTTGGAAGATGATGCAGACAAACAAACAGGAAAAGCCCTACAATGGGCAGACATCTACTCCCTCCCAAACAGTTCTTCACCTTAACCCCAAAACTCACCTCCTGCTTTAAGCTGGTTTATTACAGTTCAGTAGTTACTTTCTGGAGAAAAAATGACTGTGCAGACATCATGCAAAACATAGCAGAAGTAGCACCTAGAAGCCACCTGGGATGGACAGGAACACCTGAAGAGATCTGATGCTTAACTTCCACTGACATGTGAACATTGTTCCAAAGTCACTTGGACCAGTTTAAAAAATGCATTTAATTTCTACCAGCAAGGGAAGTCATTCAATCAGCTGAGAGCTTTCTTTGCTCTCTTCCTTTAGTAACCCCATCATTCCTCCTGAGCACCTGCTGGGTTTCCAGCCCTAAGTACCCACCAGAAAACTCAGGACAGTAGCTATCACATCCACTATCAGAGTCCCCAAAGTCAGGAGGACCAAAGCCACATCGCATAGCCACCAGCCCCACTATTAAGTTAAGTTATGCAAAGTGCTATTCACTATGGCCCTTCCACGGAGTAGTCTTTCTTTGGATAAACCACACAGCAATGCTTCATCATAGAGCACAAACCTATTTACATATTTTAAAGCACATTGGGAGGTCGTTCCCTGACAAAACAAAGACATTTTAAGGCACATTTGCTGTCTGTGTTTCCGCCTGTTAAGAAAAATTTTGATTACAAGCAGTAATTAATTGATCACATACAGCGCGCGTGCTTTGGAATTACTGTGAATGAAATTGCATTGAAAACATCCTAACAAGGACATCCCCAAATATTTGAAAACAGACAGAGCTGCAAAATGAATGCTGAATGTCATTCAAAGCTGATAATAACCATCATTCAATGCCAATAAACAAATAAACAAAACCTTTTGGGCTAACAATTATTGAAAGAGTTTTAAATTGCTGATTACTATCGTAATATCTGTAATGGAGAACAGCTGAATTTTTGCATGCTATGAAGAGCTTGCTGAAGTAGCAAGGACCATTTTGTATATGGGAGATTTACGTTCCTTGGTGGTGCATTGGTACATGTATCTCAGGAAGAAATCAAAACTATATGCCCATACCTAACGGGAAACATAAAAGCAAAGGGCTATCGATGTTGTGAACTTTTTCTTTTTTCCAGTATAAGCCTGTATTTCTCTATGTCATCTTTCTGAAATGCAGATATTCCAGTTCACATTAACTTAATGGAAAGTTCGCAAAGGTAAATGGAAACTAACTTTCACTGAAACAAACAAACAAAACCAACAAATTACACCAAAACAAAGAAACACCCAGAGGTAATACAGGAACAACGAGGGATGCTGCTGGGCAGCTGGCAACAAAAGCAACCGCTTCAAACATCAGTATCTCTCTCCCAAGAGCTGGAAGAAGGTTTAGGCTCACAATATAGGGGAGAACCTTGTTCTCAGGCCTCCTCTGTCTTGGATGCGCTTTCCTACCCCTGGGAAAGGGAGAGCAATTGGGAAAGCAGTCATGGGACATGCGAGGCATAGGCCCTGTAGGCGTTTGTTTGGGGCAGGTGAGATGGCAGCAAAACCCCAGAGGTGGTAGGAATAGCTCTTGGGTATTGGCCTCCCTGAGCCACTTAGAGCACCAAGACCCCAAATTCCTACCCCTGATGAAAGGGAAGAGAAAGGCCATAGAAATGGTCTACTAAGTGTGAAAGAAGCAACAAGCCACAGGGAACAGAAGCTCCACAGCCCCTGACTCCTTAGTGGCAGCATTGCACTGTCTTGGGCTTGCATTTGCGAGCTTAGCCCTGGCAGGACTGCAAGACAGGATACATATGGTAAGGATCAGGGTCAGGGCTGCAGGCAAAGGGATCATTTATTGCCAGCAACTGTGAGCAGTCAACTCCCCCAGTCCCAGTGCCCAGCTATTCAGGGAGGAGCACTTAGACCTGCCCTACCACAGGCACCAGGCTTCATTTCACCTACACTGCTATCCAGCATGATGTTTAGAGATCTAAGTCTCAGGTAGAGAGTGACAGAGGTTAAAGGATGAATTAAAGTCATAGCCTCACCTTCTTACTTGGAGCTCTCCTGTCCAGAAGGATTTCTGCAGAGCCAGCAAAATAGTAGCAAAATTTTTTTCCAGAAATGAAAAAAAAAAAAAAAAAAAAAAAAATCACTGATTAATCCCCTGTTTTCTCCCAATTGCTCCAATCAGTCCTTGTTGAGATCGACCATAACTCAGGACCCCATACAAATAATTCCAGAAATAAAGAGAGAACCTCCCAGCCTGAAGTCACAGTAGGATAAACTCACAGAGAGCTTAAATAAACTAGAAGCTTCCAGCTCAGCTGGGCTTGATGAACATCACCTGATGGTAATTAAGGAGCTAGCTGTGGCCATCTCTCAAAGGTTAATCTGAGACCTTATGGAAGACAGGTGAAGGTCTTTTGGGGGTTTGTTTCTCAGTCTTTTTTTTTACATTTTCTTTTATTTTTTAAAGAGCTAGAGTATTCTAGACCAGTAATTTACCCTGCTAGAAAAAAAAAAAAATCTGGAACAAGTAAATAATCTGAAAACAACCTAGAAGATAACAAGGAAATGTGGACTACCCAGTACAGACTTTTTCCAAAAGCCAGAATATTACCAGACTAACAGAATTTCCTCTTATGATAACATAGCAGCCTGTACAGAAAGAGCAATGAGTAAACATACTGTGACTTCAGTAAACTGTTTCTTATGACATTCTCACAAGCAAATCAGGAAAACATGGTCTTGATAGAACTATTTCGGGCTAAGTGTAAAATGATTTCTTAAACATCAGCAAGATGTTCTCTACAACTCCTGGTTGCAATGGCAAAAATGTTCTCCAGTGTCAGTTCTGGTCCTGGCCACTATTTCCATGAGGGCTCCAGCTAATGGGATAGAACGTGCTTATTAAATTTGCAGAGGGGACCAGGCTGGAAGGGACTGTAAGGACAGGATTAGAACTCAAAACTGGAGAAATCGCTTGAAGAAAATATGATGAAATTCAGCGAGGACAAATGAAAGGCTTCACACTTTGGCAGGATGACCACCTGCACTGAGGACAGGACAGGAAGACCCCAGGATCCCCTTCTTCCATGGCAAATCCCTGATTTTAACCTGCTATCTCACAAGAAACCCCTTAAGCCCCTGTTGGTTAAGGCATCTCGAAAAGGAGATCACCCTCCCACAGCAATAATGTAGGAGCTACCAAGTAAGCAAAACCAAGCCAAAAAAGCCCCTACTCTTCAGTTCCAATGGTGTGGAAGCAAGGAGGGAAATGCTAATGTATTTAAAGAAAAAAAAAAAAAAAGCTCCTAGTTTCTTCCCAGTGTTTTCGACCATCTGGTGTATGCTAATTCCCACTCAGCTGCCTGGCCCCATGGACCTGCGTGGTCTCCCTGTGTCAGTGGGGCTCCGAAACCTGCCTGGCAGCCATATTTGGTGGGGTCGTCCTCCTTCCCTCTTCAATGAGGGCAGGAGAAGCCTTGCTCTTCACCAGGAATGACGCCTTATCACTCCTCCCCGAGATTTAAGCATGTGTTTATTATGTGTGTACAAAAGCTAGGCTCTGCTCAGTCGGGGCCCGTGCACTCGGTGCTTCCTGGTAGATGGAGACATACCCCAGTCCCTCCGGGTAGGTTTCCTTTGTAGAGCAGGGAAGAGGTAGACTTGTGGCAAACAACATTACCCGTAAGTAATTTTCCCTTACTTTATATAAGCAAATGCCTTTGATATACAACAATCCCCGACGTGTTCAGGTTACATGCTTATTTTAAGATCTTTTGTTTACTTTATGATCTTCATAGGTCATTGACATCCCATTTAGCTCTGGTGACCCTGTTTATACAATCGCAATATACATTAAAAAGCGTTCCTTTGGATAACATTAACATTCTTGATCTTAATCCATCACATGGGCTAACAATAGCTCCAGCTCAGATGTGTACGTAACTGTTAAAAGCTTTAATGTAGAATCCAATACACATATCGAGTGGGAGAGGCCTGATCAAACAGATTGGCTTTCTTTTTTCCATTCTAAGTGGTAGAGGATCCAGAACTATGTAAACTCTCATGAAATGCACTGCAGGACCCCTCCAGCCACCACTCAGTGCAATTAGATTCCCTGGAAAACACGTTTTTTTCTACCCACCCCCTCTCCAGCATGTGATGCTGTTGCTGGAGCAGTCAACTACAACCACCTCCAGGATCTTCAGTTCCTACTGTTCTCCCACTTGCTGAAAACCTGAGTCAGTGCCGACTTGCTGGCATTTAACAAGCTCTGCTGGCAGAGGAGCAAAACTTGCCCGATATCACCCTGAGGGCTGCAATTTCCCATGCCTGATGGGCCAGGAGCACCTACCGGCAAATTCATTGGGAAGCTGTGTTGCCTGCTATGTATTTATTAACTCATCTGACATTTCTCCAATCCTGATTGCCATATCCCACACCTCTGGTGGGGGCGCCTGGAAGGCCACTGTGGGATCTGAGGTGTGAGAAAGCTCTGGGCTTCCCCTAAGGTTGCCACATCCAAAAGACCAAAAAAATAAAAAAAAGTCCTCCCATCCTCTGCAAAACTCTGGCCACCTCCAACAAATGGGAGTTCAGTGATGGGAGGTCATTGGTACGTGCTGAGTAGCTTCTATAGAAACCAGCAAGTCCATAGGAAAATCAGTCAGGATGGCTACAAACCACCCAGAGAACAAACATGGTCTTCTTGAATGCTGAAGCAGTGGTGAACCCTGGGTGATATCATGGCAGCAGTGTCAAGCTGCAAAACTGAGAAAGACCATGGCAAAGGAGAGGTAGATATTTTTTTCTTTTACTGGGCTCGGTGATGGCAACACAATAGGTTGATACACTGTCAGTAGAGCACACCATTCATTAAAAATTCTGCTTTTTTTTTTCCAATGTTTGAGCCTCACTGAATTTAGAGGGATGAAGTCCAAACAGGACCATGCAAACCAGCCTTCAGTCCTCTGTTTTTTTAGTCCAGTCCAGGAATGGCTACTTCTATGCAGGTGAAGAACTGGACCTAGTGACCTCCCAAGGTCTCCTCCAGCACCACTTGCCATGACTTCTGCAATGCTGCTTCTGCAGTAGCTCCTATCATTTGAGAAATATCCACCTTATAAATGTGATGAAAGTCACAAAACATAGCCATACCTAGGATGAGATGATCCTTCTTTTTGCCTTTCTTTTTTTCCTTTCCTCCATAGGTTCAAAAAATGACATTTTGGCAGGCACATTAATGTCTTTTGGGCTCAGCCCATATTTCCCAGGAGACCGGGTTCAGTTGCAGGGTAAAAGAAAAAAAGTACTAATAAAACATCTGACACAGTTACCATGACACACCAAAGGCAGGATGAATACGCTGAAGAGGACATGCCACATGAGGAGAAAGGAGAGCAGGAGGCCACGAGAGCAGCAGAGAGAGCCAGGCGACACATCGTTGGGTCAGATGGTTGCCGCAACAGCTCCAGCACCTTTAAGCTCTGCCAGCTGTCCCACCGCCAGACCCTCTGTCATGTCACTGGTTCCTGGGGAATAGGAGCAAGATTTGGAAAATTCAGGGTGAGGGCTGACAGCAGGAGCCGGGCTGCAGAGGGACAAAGCACCCCCAGCCTCTTTGCAACTCCCACCTAGCAATGAGAGGCACCCCCAAAAATAAGAACCCAGGTCAAGAAAGCAAAAGTGTAAATGATATCACTACAGACCAGTAGTGATATCATCTGGTTTGCTTAAATATAGGTAATTTTGCTTCCTGGTCTTGAGTGATTGGCGTGTCAGCACTGTGCTCAGACAGAGCCATGCAAACTCCAGCGCTGTGATGCATTTTAGGGACAAAGGTCTTCCTCCTTATAAATGACCAGTTGTTTTCTTGCTACCTTATTTGTTGGTTTTATAAGTCTGTGGTTCTTCCGGATACAAACTAAAGCTTTGTTCAAGTTGCACAATATTAAAGTCTTAATTAAAATAAGACCTCTAATTCAAAGGAAAAAAAGAAATACCCATTGAAGTTCTAAGTGAGCAAAAAGTGAGTAAAGCAAATTCTTCCATCCCTGACTTTAAAAAGTAAACTTGTGCCTTGTCAAAATCATAGACCTCAAATCATAAGTGAACATGTGACTACAAAAGGGCAAATTTATAAAACTAGGCAGGAGGCAGCTTTGCTCAGTGACTTGGTGCCAAAGCACAGGGACACAGATGTGGGTGTCTGTGTACACCATGTCCAAGGGGCAGCTCTGCATGGATGTATGTGCTACAAGTGCAAGAGGCAGCAATGCTGGTCCCTGGGATGCGCTTCAGCAATGCCATCCTATTCCCAGGTGCCAATACCCCTCCAACTTACCAAGCCATTTGGGACCAGAAGTGCTTAATTTATTTGCTCATTCCTTCAGATGGACAACTTATAGGATGCATGTCATCTGTCCCAGAGCAAACTGAGACCCAAATTTTGCAAAGGGCAAACTCCCCTGAATTCAGGCACAGGATTTTTTTGCAGCTGATGGTACATCGAGAAGCAACAGAGCTAAAACCCCTGTTCCTCACTGGAAGGACCAGGTTGCCAATGGGGTTAAGCATGGCATGGACATCCCTTCCTAGCACAAGCACAGAGGCAAGCTTCAGCACACTTTTCGGAAGCTACACCCGTGTGCCTGTGGGAGCTGGGAATGGGGGCAAAGTGAGAGGACAACTGTCGCGTCCCCCAGTTTCACTCCAGAAATGACAAGGTTTCTCTGGTGTCCACAGAGAGGTTCAGATTTCGGGCAAACACAGGTCTCAAAGGCAAACTCTGTGGGATGGGAAATGAACCTGCCAGTTTGGCTTTGCCAAAACCACATTTTAAAATGCTACAAGCTGATTTCACGCAGCTCTCTTCAACACCTTTGAGCTGCCTGAACCACGATATTATTTAAGATCCAACCCCCCTCCTTTGTGGGCAAGCACCACCAAACAAAATAAACAACCCAACCTTGAAACATTTCCCCCGCTTCACACAAGAAAGGAAGAGCAGCAAATCACCACAGTGTCTGGCTCCTACTCTCTGGTAAGCTCTGGGGCATTTTTACTGATAGCATCTTTCCCAAGGAAGGTGTGAACAGCGATGGAAGAGCTCTTTATAAATCTGGAGAGTCGATCCCCCCGAGTCCACCCCCTCAGCGAGCCGAGCTCTCCAAAATACCCATTTCTATTTCCAGCCACATGGCTCAGCAGCTATGGATAAACTCGGCTGCACCTCAAGAAAGGAGGACAGTTTTGAAGCGAGCAAATGTTCTCCAAGATGTTTTCAGCTGGCAAAACAAAGCTACAGGAAAAGCCAGAGAGCGGCACAGCAGTTTTTGGCTATCGTTTCAGATATTTATACTGGAATACGATTGTTATCGCTTCCATCCTAGCTTCTCCTTCTGCTCGCTCCTACGGGGAATAGCATTAGGATGGCACTGCACTCTACTGCCATAATAATGAAGATGTCACTAATTTACCATTTAGACTTCACTGCCTATAAAACAGGAGGAGGAAATGGGCTGCAAGCATGATAAGGAGCAAACCCTGGTTTGAACACAAATATACTTGAGAACTGGCGGGGGGAGAGGGAAATTAAAGATGATCGTCTGAGAGCATCTTTCCAGCCATCGGGCATTGCGGTGAATGTGCGGGGTCATCCCAGGACCACCAGCTGCAGGAGCAGGCCCTGATGCCCCAGAAGCTGGCCAGGTTGAACATGTCTGTGAGATTTCAGTGCTTAGCAAGCAGTTCTTAGCAGTACTCAGCCATCGTGTTTCTTCACAAATCTGTCCATTTTTGCTACTAAAGCCCTCTAATGCTTCTGAGGTCCCAATTAAGTAAATTATTGTAATGAGTATTTAAATCTCAGCCTGTGCTCAAAGCCCTGGTCGAACAGAGACGTCTTCCTAAAATTAGACTTTATCAGAGGATGTGGGTACCCCCGTCAGGGGAAAGGATAGATGCATAAGAACTAGGATTCATACTGAAGCCAGTTCAGCCCTATCTCTTGCTGAGAGAGAGGGAGGCAGGGAGAGAAAATAGCCCTCAAGTCTCGCTCAGGTCAAGCCTCAAGCTCAAATCTAGGAGATGTCAAAGACTTGGTTTTGAGTCTCTGTTGGAACTGATATTAAACTGCCTGTACAGGGAGAAACAATTGCCTGTACAGGGAGAAAAGACCAAAAGCCACATCTCTAAATATTCAGCAGCCTCCAAATTAGGGTATTTACCTGGAAAGTAGGAGACATGGATTAAAACCATTGCTCTCAATCAAACAAGCAGAGGTGTGAGAAGAGCTCTGACTGTGGGATTGCTGAAGCCAAGCCCAAGACCCCAACCTTGGACTCCACAAATAAAGCCAGACGCAGCTTTTGAGAGCTGGCCAGCACCCCAGGGTGCTCAGAGTGGGAGGCCCTCCCCTCTGCCTCACCTTGGAGGTGTGCACCAAGAATAAAACACCCTCACAAAAACCTCCAGAGTATTTCCTGAAGTTTCCCAGAACCTGCCAAATTTCCTCAAGATTTTTCAGGGATCCCAAATTCACCCAGGCTGTTCAAGCCTAGGACTGTGAAATCTTATTTTCCAGTTCTTTGCTCAAATTTAATGAACCATCCCCTGTGTAACCTCCCTTGGAGAACATTTTGAAGCCCCATGTACTTCCCTCCCCCTCCACAGCCAGCACAGCTAGCATCTGGCAAGAACCCCAGCGTTTATCTTTCCAAACTGGGTTGCAAGGACTTGGTAACGCTGCTCAGACACAAGTTAACGCTGGACTCTTCTTCTAGAGGAAAAGCCACCAAGAGAGGTCAGAATTATGCCAAGGGCATCTATCCTGCTGCTTCTTGGGGAGGCAATTCCTAAAGAGCAATTTGAGCCCAATTTGAAGCACTACTTGGGCTGAAGAGCCTCCAGGAACCTCAACAAATCTGCCCCTAAAATAATGCTCCATTTTCCCCCTAACTACTACTGACTTATTAAATGAACCTCAGCATACAGCAGGTCTTTGCTGCTGTTGTTGTTTTCTGCATTACTGTTTTTTTGGATAAGATATACTTAGGGAAAACACTAGAGATCTCAATTAAGCAGCTGGGTGACTTATAAATATATATTTATGTTTGAAGCCTAAGTGGCCATTGGCTTCCCTACTGTTTTACTTAGCTAACAAAACAACTCTATCAAAGTAAGTATTATTCCAAAACCCAACTTCCTGTGCAGAATGCTCCCATGTGCTCCATCAGTCTGCTTCTCTGATGAACTACATCGTTTCTTATAAACTGTCCATGGCCCATAAATTTCCAAGCATAAAGGCTATTACTGTGCTGTGCAAATCTGCTGAGAATTTTATCCTTATAACTTCATTTCATTCGGGCGCAAATGAGTTTGGTAAGAAAGTTAATCTGCAAACTTTTTTTTTTTTTCCTCCCCTGTCTTCTGCTTTTAGGCTTATTTTGATAAGTAACACTTACTTGATTTACTCTTGAGGTGGGCTTTGTTTTGACCGATTTCAGTTGGACCGCCTCTGCTTCAAATTGGCTTTCTTCAACTCAGGAAAAAACTTCTCAAGTGTTCCTTTCCCCAAAAGCTTAAAAACAAAATTCACAAAAAATGATGGATGAAAATAGAGCCAATTGGGTTTTGGGCCGCCTAGTAGATAAATATTGCAAATCTACTCTGTTTTGTGATCCGAATAGAAGACTCCTGCATATATTCAGGTATTGGGAGCAATAACTACTTTAAAAAAATCTTTTTTCCCTTTCTGGCCCAAGCCACAGGATGGTGGGAAACTGAGGATTTTGTGTGTGTGCATGCAGATGAAAACCTCTTATGAATGTTTTGCTCATTTTTAGCTCTCACAATTGCCTGTTTATGTTAGGACTCCTGTTGTCACATGGAGCAGACAGATCTTCAAACAAATTGTAGTCTCCCTGTCCACCAAGGAGAAAAATGACTGGATTTTGCCATCAGGTGCAGCAGAAGGCTTGTGCTTCCCCTGGCTTAATTCCAATTTCTATAACAATACAAATTAGACTTGCTCAAGGCCATCGGAGAGGTAGGGGGAAAAAAAGATGAAATAAGCTATAACTCTCATGGTTTTCTCCCTCCAAGCCCCAAAAGCAGTCAATCACAAGCAATATGGAAAAAAATAATGGGAACAGGGATGTTTTGATATCTTGATTCTGGAGACTTCTTGACTACCTTGTACTAATTTCATTATGCTCAATTTAAGGGGCTTTTTATTGATAGATACCCCAGGAAATATGACTTGGAAACAGCGTGCTACCTTGGGATATCACCAACCATTTGACACTGGGGAACTAAAATAAAAACAGATGTTTTAGGAAATAAGCAGCTTGAATATATCACTCATAAACCAATTAAAACTTTCTGTAGCAAGTTGACATTTCCCATGAAGGAAGCAATGGGAGTAAACGCAAATCAGTTGGCTGCAAGCTACGGAGCAATTCCCAGCCACAGATTTTATTTTATTATTATTTTTTTTACTGCTTAGAAAGTGATGCTTGGGTTTAAAAAAAGAAAGGTGTGATAAAGAAGCAGTCTCACCTTGTCAGTCTCGAGCCCAGAATCTGTCTTTTCACTTTCACACTTCCATTCATTGCTCATTAAGCAAACAGCGAGATATTCCCACTATTGTTTGTCTCTTTAGCAGAGAGTCTCAGCGATTTCAGGTCCAAGTACGCTCCAAAATAAGGCATGAAAATTGTTTCTGTTTGTTTCAGGTATTTAGTTAAAAATAGTTTGCAGGTTCTTGAGAGTAGTGGGGGGAATGAACAGTTTGGGGGTTTGTTTTCTTATTTTAAGCTTTTTAAAATTTCATCCTTTATTGCTTTTTTTTCCCAGGATACTATTTTATTTTATTTTATTTTATTTCGCAGAGCCAAGGAAAAACATCTAAGCACATGCTTAACTTTAAGCATTAAAAAGTCAATGGGATTTAAGCATGTGTTTAAAGGCAAACATATGCTTTAGAGCTCTGCTGAATAGGAATGGTTTATTGAATCAAGGCTATAGACAGGTTAATAAAATGGGTTAATATATGCAATCTGGAAACAAAAATTAAACAACATGTTTCTGGAATATTAGCGTTATAAGCATTGCCTCGTTCTAGCTCAATTCCCTAAATTACTATTGGATTTGTAATGTCCTTGACACTGTCTCTCTCTCATTTCTTGAAGAAATGCAGATTATTGTACTAGATTATAATCAGCTGGCTAACGTACAGCTCAAAGCTTATGATTTTATCCAGAGCAATTGGGAACAATATGATCTTACTTCAAAAGGAGTTTATTCACCAAAATTCATTTTCAAAGAAAATCTGCCAAATCTTTTCCGCTGTCACATATCCGTAATTCCCTTTGTATAAATATTCATGTGCTGTGAATAAGATGTAGAAAACATTGTGTTATTTTTCAATATTTACTCTAGAATTAGTTCCACAAAGGTGCTTATTGTATAACAAAAGATAAGAGTTTACACTCTCATCAAAGGTTTCTTTTAAATAGATCAT
Organism: Platalea leucorodia; assembly: GCF_965183815.1. Lineage (NCBI taxonomy): Eukaryota > Metazoa > Chordata > Aves > Pelecaniformes > Threskiornithidae > Platalea > Platalea leucorodia. The sequence continues at coordinate 10,240,124 of NC_138825.1, forward strand.
AAAATACATTGTGAATATTTAAGCCAAGAGTAATAACATGGTGTCATATACTCACACACTATAATGCAGTAACACTCTGCATTTTGACATCTGCCCAGACAGATGTTTAGAACTAAGTTCCTCAGATTCTTTCTTCTTTTTTTTTTTCTTTTTTTTTTTTAAGTTGCATGGAAAAAAATCTGGGAATCATCTTTGATATCGAAGCTACTTAGTACAATTTAACTGTCAACAGTTTAATTAATTTGAATGTAGACTTACTGTGGAAGCCAACAACCCACATAAACCTTCCACAAAAAACAGGAAAAATAAAAAGAAAAGCCTCCCAAAATGTAGCCAGCAACATCCTGACCTCAGGAAGGCTATACATTTACGGGATGCACACAGAGCAAATATCTAAAATCCCACAATTTACCGGTATAACTTTCTGCTGTTATCCCATCATCTTTAGCACAGACAACCCCGGCACTGACAGTCAATAGACATTTTCCCACTGTATTCCTTCAGAAGGACTACACTAATTAGTAGTTACTAATTATTTTGCCCATAGCAACACCACTGATAAGTATCAACACGTACATTTATTTAAAGTAGTTGCAGAGGGATCTTTTTTTTGTAACTCCACATCTTGTGATTTCTGGGGTTTAGATCCATGTTGAAACGTGCACATGACCACATGCCGACTGCCAAATTCATTGTAATGTACAGCATGTTTCAGTGATAGTCCTCTAAACAAAGTTAGCTGGATTTTTTTAAGGGCTTGCTGGTTAGCTTATTTATTATGAAGATTTGTCAGGCAGCACAGTTAAGTTAATCAGTAACCAATAAAAGATTTAAGTTCAGAGGTATAAACTGGTTGATTTATTGCTCACAGAGGTTTTTGGCTTCTCAATGGGAACTCATGAAAACATGTTGTTATGGTTATTTCGGAAACCGATACCTTTTTATTCCCTACTAATCTATAGGAATTTGAGAGAGGAACCTACAGTTCCCAAGTACCTATACAGCATTTTCTTTTTTATTGTTAATTTTTCTTTTTTTTTTTTTCTTTTTTTGCTATGCAAATATGTAGATGACCCAAAACTTGCTTTGTTTTGAAATCCCTGCGCCGACTCCAAGTTTTGGTTTACTGCTGCCATCAAGAGAGTCAGATCACTTTGCACGTGTCCCTGCCTTGTTTATAATTTTTGCAGTCTTCAGCAAAAAACAGTCTGACCTCATTGTTTTGAAAGCAAAGGTGCCAGCCAAAGGGTATTCATGGCAGCAATGTTGTTGCATTACAATCTTCTCCAGCATGTAAATCCAAAAGAAGAAAATCACAATATCAAATATAGTTAAAATTGAATATAAACTGTCCTGCTGTCTTTTTTTTTTTTTTTTTTTATCCTACTGAGCATGTTACCCAAGCTCACTTCGTGGCTATTCTGGTAAATGTTATGCAAGTTTCTTTCCTCTAACCATGGTCATGATCATCTATATGCTGACTACGCAGTTTAACGTCGACACAGGCTGGCTGGAATATGCATTGCATATGATTTTCCAAAAAGACGATGTGATTGGGGTCCCAGGGTCCAACAGAGCCACAGCCAAGTTTTCAAAAGCCACTATGGGCTCCATAGCCTTACTGCTCTATTTTTGGGGGTAGTTTTTAGGCACCTGAAATTGTACTTAGGTTTTAAGAGCTGGTTTTAGGGCCAGGACCAAAACTGGACCGCAAGCACCTCTGTCCATCCTGCATGCACTACTCAGGCCATCAATAGCTCAGTATCATCAAAAATCACTCTACTTTCCCTCCGAAAAACACCTCATGAGCCATTTAGACACATGTGAAGTTACGTGTTGGCCCAAACTGTGAATCAAACTTGCGCTCAGGTTTGTACCGAAAATACAGGCTCTGCTCCCCAGCCCCTGCCGAGGCTTCATGGAGGGGAAGGCGGCGCTGGACTGCACGCACCGCTCTGGATTCAGCCTACAAACTGGTTAGCCGTGTCACCCAGCATATAGATTATCAAATAAATGATGGTCAAGTGTGAATTGTGAGGTTAAAGATACTCTCTATCAAGGCGTTCTGATGACATCATCATAAACCCAGAGGGCAAAGCTCAGCTAGTTTATGATGTCACCAGGAGGTTTCTCCGGGTTGCTGCCATAGTTCATGGTCATTATTTTCTCTAACAGGAGGTGCATATGCACCTGCATCCCGTCAGGGCTCCGGTCCACATTAGCCTTCTTTTCATGTGTATATAGATTTTTTTTTTACATATATATATTGCATATATGTAGTGTATATATTTTGGATATATATAAAAATAAAATTTGCATCTATATTTCATATATACATATAATTTGTGTGTGTGTATATATACAGTATATATATAACCTAGTCACAGCCAGTGCTCACTGCCGAGGCACAAGCTGGGGAAGGGGGGCCGGTACCCCAAGCTGGAAGAAGCACAGGAGGAGAGCAGAGGATCTGGCCACCTCCCTGGGGAGCTGGAGCCCATACAGGATGGATGCTTGCTTTTTATTTTTTATTATTATTATTATTATTATTATTATTTTGCAGAGGAGGCACAGCTACAAAGGGTTTCCTAACCACTACAATCACTGAAGCTGGCAGCAGCCACAAGTCATTGATCTCTGGGGGATGCTGGATTTCCTGTACTAAGTGGCCATGCAAAAGCTGGTGCCTACCTGACACGGGGCAAACCCTGGGGTAGAAAATACAGCCAGGGCACAAAACAGGCAGTAAAAAGGCTGAAAAATGAAACCTCTGCCCTTGTCCCCTCTGTGGATTTAAAGACAGGGATCCCCCGCCCAGGACTATGCATCCAGACCCTTCCTGGAGAATGCAGCTCACATTTATTTTAGAGACAGGCAGGCAGGAAAGCTACATCATCTGGTGGCTTTGGCACAGCCAAAGCAGCACACCACAGCTGGATAGCTGATCTGTGTCTTTCGCCTCGCTGAGAGGCCTACCACATGTTATGAAATGCTTTAATGTCCCTTTAACATGCTGTATAAATAATTTCCGTATCCATTCAGTGGTGCTCACATGTGGTCCTTTGAAAGAGTTAAGTAAAAATTACAGTACCAATATATCTTTGAGATGAAACAATGACATTTATAGGTCATTGTAATCCATGCATTAATTAATTTTATTCCCAGCCTTCCATATGATCCATATGATGCCTCTTCAGTGCTAAATTTGGCCTACAGAGCTGTGTTTTAACAAAAATATAAGTTTTTAAACTGGACTCGGAGGAAGTTTCTTAGTCACTAAATATTTGAGCTAGCTCAGGAAGGGCAGGTAAATAAAGTTGCAATCTTATAGCAGCCTACAAATTCCCTTTTTGGGCTTAAACGAAGAGTGAAAGAGCACAGCCCCCCAGTGTCCAGCCACCACCGCAAAACCCAGCCATGTGCCATCAGATGCTCCCCCCATTTCTGCAGCTGGGGCTGGGATGTGGCTGTACCTCCTCACCTTTGGGGAGGCTGCAAATGGGGCTGCAACATGCCGTGCAGGAGGGCATGGGATGAGGAGGGGGAGAGCGGAGCCATGTGCGAGACTTCCCTCCACTCCCCAGGAGGCGGAAAGCACCGAGCTGCTGCCCCAGCGCTGGTGGGATGCAGAGCCAGTGCACGCTTTTTCACGGGGGACATCATTAAGTGAAAAAAGATAAAGGATGAATCCCACCAGGACTTACTTTTTTCCACTTTCCTCCCTCCAACGTGTTGATAAAGTCCATCTCCAGCCACATTCCCCATCCCACCTCAGTATCAATGCCTGAGCCTGTTCTCAGGGATAGCCCTGAGTTTTTATATTTTACAGAGCTCCACAATGCAAGCACGAAGAGTAGGATGCCTTTCAATTGGCAACGATTAAATGTTTTGTGATTTAGGGGGTTGTTCTATTAGTGATATGAGAGCCCTGATGTGATAATCTCCAATTAACAGTAAGGCACGCAAAAACCCCACTATGCAGAAATGGTAGCAAATTAATATGTTGGTTTTTCCCGTCATAAAAGTAGGTTACAAGTCCTACTGCAGAGCGTGTAGGTATTAAAGTGACATCTGATCAGATCAGCTCTATCACTTCAAAAATAATTTACAACTTCTTTACATGCCTAAAGCACAGTCTCATATGCCAAAGGTCATTACTCTTATAAAACTGATAAGAAAGCTACAACCTCATCACATGCCAAGGCACCGGCAGGCCAAACAACACCTTAAAGAAGAGATTTCAAGGCAGCGCTTCCCTTTCAAACTGTGAAGTTCCTTGGTTTTGCATCCTGTAGCAAACCCATTTGTTTAACAGCGTGAAGTGCACAGCCCAGATTACAGGCTGGAGCATAGCCTGTGTGTAAACCAACGTAAGGGTATTTCTTTGTCCTCATGTGAGAGTCACTCTCGGGTAATCTGTTAATAATCCTCCTCATGAAATTCCTTAAATGCTTTTGTAGAGATACAGAGAGAAATGCAGGTAGAGCTTCCTGAAGCAGCACATCGGGAAATGTGATAAACAGGGCTGGATCACTCAAGTGTAGGATGACGGAGAATTACTGTTAAGTAGTCTAAATCCGTCAAAACCAAATCATGGTATAAATTTCATGGGTTTCTGTTGAACCATGTGAACAGCATTGGTGGTTTTAGCGAGCACCTTAGCGGGACTTTCTACTTTCAACCGATGGGAAACAGGCGCAGGGTGTACACTGCCGCCCAAGTAAATGCTCCATTGCTAGCAGAAGAGCACAGCTGGAAAGCCAGTCCCAATATTTTCCATCTGTTTAAAGATTTTCCTTGCTATTTTTACAGCATCCATTCAACCCAACACATTTCATGTTCAGTTTAGTATGTGCGTGTGTGCGCGCTCATGCATGCAGGTATATAGGGAAAAACCCATGAACTCTCCCTTGTCTATATACATACACATGCACACGTTAATGCTAGAAGCAAGAGAAGGAAAAGTTGGATGATTTGGAGACTATTCACCTTGCCAAGCTGGAAACACAAAGGGTCAGATCCTCAGCTAATATAAACTAGCTGCAAGGCCAATAAAACCACCACAATTCAGACCAGCTGAAAGATGCAACCCAGTGATTTGGAAGAGCGCGACATGTGATGAGGTTGCTGGGAAAGCTTGTTGAGCACTGATGGGAGATCTAGATACCTCAATTTCATTGAAAAATTGGTTGGAAAGTGGGCATCCAAGCACTCACCATGAGTAGGAAGAAATCTTTCTTCTGCTCTCCAACCTGAATGCTCATCCATGCCATGGATGTCCTGCCTCCCTGGGAGAAAAGGAAAGGGGTGGTGTCACTTAAATACTTCAAAGAACAAAATAATATTTGAATCATAATTTCAAAAGCAGAAATTTGACAAAATCATGCTCTGAAGTGGCTACCTCTGGGAGAGGCACTGTCATATTAGGCAAGGAGGTAACAAGTATCGGCAAAATACAAGGGTTAGTCCGTGTTCCTTCTCGGTTTCAGAATTATTGCTTTATATTTCTACTTTCTTAACAAATTATTCCATTGACACTACAAAGCAAAGGACTGAGAGTGAAGGATAATACACAAGAGAGCCCCTAGGCTCTTACTTTGGATTATAAGTATCTAATTTCAGTCATTTAAAGCAAATTCAGTTTTGTCAAAGGCTCCAGTCCAACCTATAAAACTCAGGTCCGGTGAGCATGACAGCATGCCTTGGAGGAACAGGGCTCCAAAGGGGAAAACAAACAGCTCCATTCAACTCCTTCAAAGGCCTTTTTTCATCTAACCATAAAGTTAATACCAACCTTCTTTGATTATGTGTACTGTAAGAGAGTGAGTAGTTTCAGTTACAAGTTTTTTCTTACACATCTCCTGGTTTTGCATTACACCCCCAGTAGAGAGACTTCGGTACCTGAGCCCGAGAGAGCAGGCAAGGATGAGAAAGAGAGGGAAGATAAGTAATAAGAAATCAATTTTTGTAAAGGATGCTTAATGTCTTATTGCAACTATGTGCCATTCCTACTTGCACATATCTAGCATCAAATTCAACTGCATTGGGGGTAATTTGGGGTTACCCCTTTATTTCAGGGGGCAACTTTAAATTTCCTGCTGAATTTGTCTCCGAACAGCAATAAACAGCCATCCATACAAATTCCTTGATTTTTAGCGGCAGAAAGTACAGCCTTGATTTAGTCCCCTTTTATTAAGGATCGTAGGCCTTGGAGAGTTTTAATAAATCAGGGATTTCTGTACTCTGAATTGCACAGTTCACTCTCCCATACACTTGTAGGGTCAACCTGTTTCAAAAAGCAAATCTTTCACCAAGTTCTTCTATGCTCTGGTCTAAGAGGAATTCCCTGAGCCAAAATTTGAAGAGTGGTATTTCAACCTGGATATGCACAGTGAAAAAAACTTAGGCTACATTTTCATTGCTTCTGAAACTGGGACTTGATCTAATTCAAGGGCTTGTCCACCTGGAGAGCGTGAAGAGCAAGGTCAGAGCACTTCCCTGGAAAGCTCCACTCAGCTGCTCTGTATTTCAGCATTCCCAGTTTTGCAGGGAAGGAAATATTGCTTGTTGACACAGAATAACATTTTCTTACTGCCTGCATAAAACTTAGTCCATAAAGATACTTTCAAGAAGTAAAAAGCAAGGAATTGTCATCTTAATAATAATAATAATAATAATAATAATAATAATAATAATAGTAATAATAATAATAATAAATATATTCTATTAATTTTTAATTATTATTGCTGAAGGGCTTTTCTAATTATAACAATGAAATGGTATTTAATCCTAAAGTCTGGCAAAGAATGACAAACTGCTTAAGTAATAACTCCTAAGTGTCTGTGTGCTGAAAGCTCTCACTTCCCTTGCTCAGATGATAACATGGTTTAGTGACATCGTCTTGAAGAACTTTGGAGGCCTCCAAAATGGAGCATACATTTAGATAGATAATGAGAATTCCTATGGTTAGATGGGCTAAAATACATATATATATATTTACATTTACGCCGTGCATCAGCCGAGCAGTTGGGACTTTATAAAGCAGAAGCTGCGGTGTTTTTAATCAAGAAATGCACTAAAATTCATCGATTATCAGCCTCACAATTTGCCTACCTAGGGGCTAGGGTGGTTGAGAGAAGGGAGGCAGGTAGGGCAGGCTGCAGTGATGTAAGGCCATAAAAAGTCCATTTGAAGCAGATTGGGGTCACGTCCATCGCGAGGCTGCAGCCTGCGCCGCCAAGGAGGTGGTTTTACGGCACATTCCTCTGTCTCGCCTGCCTGGCCAGGGCTTTTCTGAGACAGACATTCGTTAGCGCTGATGGGGTTGTGTCTAGTCCTCTTTGGTCAGAGGTGAACGGATGCATCGCTTGGCTGGTGACGAGGGCCAAGGACCTTGCCCTGCTCTAATACAGAAGGTCCTTTGGCTGACTACACGTCTCCTCGCTTGGATGCCGAGAAAGGCCTGCTAAAAATAAAAAAAACCCAGACATTTCTCACTCTCTCCGTCCTCAGCTTCTTCATTGCAAGACCTTCCCAGCCCTCATGCTGGGAAAAACTCGGGGTGCCTCTCCCAAGGGAAGGCAAGAGCCCCCAGCTGCAGGGTGCTGCCAAGCTGTCCCAGCACACCCAGCCATGCCGTGGCTGTAACCACCCCCCCCAAAAAAGAGACCAGCCTGAGTTGTAACCGCTCTGCCTCTTGCAGAGGAGGTGTGCCCGGGGCATGAGAACGTTTTGCCAAGGAAAAGAGCCGACCCTCCAGCACTCACATTATATAAACAAGATAAGGTGTCCTTCCAGCCTGGCCCCCAGGGCTTGTGGCCGGGGCAGGGGGAAGGAAGCTGGGAGGGGAGCCACAGCACAGCATTCCCTGCAGGGCTTGGGAACAGGGAGGTTAAAAGGGCTCCTTCTTCCTCCCCAGGACAAAGATCTCCACCTCGGCTGTTCCCACTGCGTCCAGCAACTCGTTCAGACAACGGTTCTCTGCAAAGAGCGTGTTGCAGAGCCTCGGGCTGCCATGTCCATGGGTCTGGAGGGACCTTCCTCTGCTCCAAAATGAGCCATCGCTATCTGCTGTTTCCTGGTGGAAACAACATGCTTCTTGCTAAACACCCTCCATCTCAGCAGGCTCAGCACCTATACTGATGGATGCCTACACGAGCCACACGGCTCTGCTTGGCAGAGAGATTTGGTAAAGCACTATAGCTCTGTCCCTGGGCAGGCATCAAGTAGGAGATATATGGCAATGATAGGAAAAGGGGGTTCTCCTACCATAAGGCTGAACCGCACATTTTGGTCACTCCCTGCCCACAACCCCAAAGCTGAGCTAACCACCACCGCCACCAGCTGCCTGAGCTGGTGGTTTGGTACTGGCCAGCTGAGGAGAGGAGGTCCCTTATGTCCTCCAGCTGCTGTGGGACGGTGCCCTCCACTAGACGAGCACGGTGGCACCGAAGGAGAGGTCACAGCTGCCACGTTCAACAGAGATGCAAGGACAGATGCTAAATGGAACAGACCCCTTACCTTTCAATTTTGCCTCGTACCCTGTTCTGGTACGGGTGGGGGCACCGATTCAGGAGAAGAGCTGGTCACATTTTTGCAAAAATCCCACGGCAAGCACTCACTGCCTTTCAGCATCATCCTATTGAAATGCAAGTCCTGGCTCTGATTCAGTGGCCAAGCAACAACTCAAACTCAGCAGAAAGCTAAACTTGGGTCCAAACCTGGGCTCTGCCTCCTCAGCGTCTCTCTAATTACTGCCAAAAAGCATCAGTGCAAGTAACAAACCACTAACAAGTTCCAATAAAGAAAACATTTTGTAAGAGGAGAAGGTTAGTGGGAGGACTAATTTGCCAGGTAGGAGGTTTTAATGCCATCAGGGAAGATGTTGCTGATCCCTTCGTTAACAAGGCCTGTTGTTAATTCTGCTCTGGGCAAAAGGATTTTAAGATAAGGCAAAAAAACAGAGCAATACAGCCAGAAAAGAGAATTTCGGTGGTGCTTTCCATTTCTGCTGTAGTCTGGGTAGGGCTCACAGCAAATAAATGCTGAGTCTCACTCCCATGCTGGGACCCAAGGGTGTGTGAGAGCTCTGCCAGGCCAGCTTAATTGCCACATATCACCAAAAATACCCCATGGAAAGCAGCTGGGGGGGGTGGGGGGTGGAAATCCTATTCACAGGGATTGTGAGAACAGCATTTTAGCAGAAACCGGGTCTGCTTTTTCATCACCGGCTTGATGCTCCCAGCAGCCAGTGGTGGCAACTCAAACCCTGGGCAGCAACCCATCTCAACGAGTCAGAGGAAAAGAGAGAAAGCCACCAAGCATTCCCCATCAAAGGGGAAACTGAGGCACTCCAAGGTGGTTTGCCCTCCTGTCAGGCAGCATCATCCACCCCTGGCTCTGCATCACCCAAAAGTGCCCTTGGAAGCCGAAATCCCATTGACTTTCAGTTCAACTTGTGCTTGAACATATTAGGTACCCTGCAAGAATAAGGTGGTCGGCTGAGTGACGATTAGCACATCAAAAGGCATTGAAAAGGGAAGTATGCTGTTAATTTACTTTGGTAAAAGACAGTGACAAACTGTGAGGGTTTTTGTCCTTTATCTCCATCCAGGACACCAGGGGGGGAAAGGGGTTTTTTTGAACACAGGAGGCTTTGCAGGGGATTTCCCAGGCTTGGGAAAAAGTCTCTGGCTGAAGTTTGTGTTTCTGGTGTTGTGTGTTATCAGGAACCAAGTAGGAGCCGGCTAAATCCACTGTGGCTAGGTGCTGGCCAGCAGCAGGGATCAACACACCTGCCTGCACACACTGCCCTTGTTTGATATCAGCAAATAGCTGAGCGTTTTGGTAGCAAACTGATATTTATAGCTCTAAAAGCCGCTATAGTTTCTATGAGTACTCGGCTCACGTTGGGCCTTACAATCTCTTTCATCCCCCAAAAGTAAGCTTCTGAGATTGCTAGCCCCATCTGAGCCTTGTTCTCCTCCACCCCCTTCCCATATGCACGTTTGCCCAAGGACTCGCTTTGATCTCTGCGCAACATGGACGTCGTTCAGGAAAAGTTATTGGGTGAGTCATTGGGCTGGGATCTGCCATCAGCTTGTCCTCCTCCAGGTAGGCTGAGGAGCAAGCGGCACCAAAGCTACTCCAGAAGCTAAACTAGATTAGTCCCTGAGGAGCAAACCCCTTTATTGCTGCAGGGTCTTCAGCATCTTCACCTGGGTTTGTCAGAATTGCCAAGCTGAAACTCAGCTGCTTGGCTTCTGCATTAAAGAAAGAGTCTGGGAATTAAGTTGAAGGGGTTAAGCTGTATGCAAACCGCTGCAGTATGGTGGATTTCAAAAAGCAGTCCTGTTGCTTAAAAATTTGCTTCTGCAAGCTAGACACAATAATTGGGGAGTGGGAGTGACAACCTAAACCTCATCTTGAACTGCCAGCTGGTGAATTCCCCATAGGCGGTATCTATGAAGGAGAAGAAAACGTCCCCCACAAACCCAAAGAGCCAGAACTGCAGCAGAAGCAGACCTGAAGTTAGGACTGAGAGGAGCAGATTCGTTTCTACCTCTCAAGTGGATGCGAGAGTTAACAAAGCAGTTTAAGCCTCCGTTCCTGCTAACTGTAATTGTTCTTTCTACGCAAATGCATTTATTTTCTCCAAGCATCGGTCCTGCAACCCACCATTCAGGCGACTGGTCCATTGACACACGGGGTTTAACAACTCTACCTTCACACCCTAAGAATTCCCGTTATCGAAAAGGCACAGTCTCTGACAGAAGTTACAGCTCGCACAACATCTCAACATCTATTAGCATTGCTAAAGCCAGATCTATTCCTAACTTTGCAAATGTTAAATGCACTGGGTTTACTTCCGTGAACTCGATCCGAGATAGCGGGAAAAATATATTTAAATGTACAGTCACTTGCGTCGAATGTCACATACAGATAAGCAGGACCTACATCTTCACAGTCTGGTTCTACCCTTGCAAACATGTTGCTGGAAAAAAAATTGGCTCCGGTGATTATGCATTACCTAGAAATTGAAATAGATTGAGTAGACTATAATAAATACGTGCCAGAAAAAATACAAAGAATGTGTGGGAATGCCTATACTTTATCTTAACCTTTCTGAGTAAAATAACTTCCTTATGGTGTAATCAAAAATGGAAAGCCAGCACCTAACTAAATTAAGTGCCGCAAACATTAATAATGGTTAAAATTCCCATTCAATTTATTTTTATACTGGATGATCTTCAAAGTTGTAGATTGAGAATTGCTGAAACCTTTTAGGGATTTGTTTCTCAAATCAGAATAGTTCAGAGAAGCAAACATTAGCTTGAATTTTTACATCTAAAAATGCTTAGCGAAAAGAAATAGATGTATTTTAAAAGAAAAAAAAATAAAAGAAAAACTTTAAAAGTTCCCCTGATAGTTACAGATGGTTTAATCTTTGGAACCTATTATGTGTTCATTTTCCCTTCAGCATTAATTATACATAATTACCACCACTTTACCCATACCCTTTCAAAAACGAAATCTGTTTACATTTTTCGCATATGTTATATAAATGCCCGATTTTTAATGCAGTTCTTCGAGAACCGGGGCTCCCATTTACCCTCTGAAGGAGCAGGGGAGCCAGTGCGCGGCAGAGCGGTTTTATTTAAGTTCCTTTAATATAGCTTAATTACTTTTAAACTCTGGAAACGATTAGGTTATCACCCTTTGAAGTGCGACAGACAAGTTGTGGTGCCGGGAGGCGAAGGCGCGGCGCTGCCCGCTCCTTGCGCGGCGCGCAGGGGCCGGCGCAGCCGGGGCGGGGGGGATGCGCTCGGCCGCGGCCGGCGGAGCCGGAGCTGCGGGGGAGAGCGGCTGAAGGCTGGGGGAATCGTAACTCACGTTCGGCTGCGAAGAGAGATTCTGGTTAAGGCTGAGAGCAGCGCTGCTGCTGTAAAAGATTGGGGAGGATTGTTCGCACTTTTCAACCTTATAATTTTACCCTGCGCGCAAACCGCGAAATTGTATGACTCTGTTCTCCCTCTCCCTCCCACCCCCCTTCTTTCTCTCTGTTTTCCCCCTCTCTCCCCGCCGTCGCAGCTCCCTGTCAGGTGGGTTTTTTCCCGGCCGTGCAGGGATCAAAGCGGCCGGGAGTAGAAGCGCTCATTGTGGGGCTGACACACGATCGCCCTGGGCAGGGGCGAGGGGCGGCAGCGGGTGCGGGGGCACCCCGGGGCCGCTCCCCCGGGCGCTTCCCCTCGCAAGGGGCCTTTCCCCAAGGGCTTGGGGGGGTTCTTTGTTATTTATTCCACCCCCCGCCGTGGGGCGGCTCTTTCCCCCCGTTGTTTCATCTCGGTGCCCTGCTCTGCGGGTGCTCCGGCGGGGGAGAAAGCCAAGGGAGGGGGCACCCCCCCACCCCGACCCCAAACCCTCCGCGCCCGGCAGCGGCTCCTTTATTTGCATGTCATGTTTATAACCTGGTGGAAACCAAGACTGATATTTGTGGTCGGGAGAAGATGACTTTCACCTCTCCGGATCACTCTCTTAAATAAAAAAGAATTGACCAGCGATGGGCGTAAGCATTTATCTTGAGTTTGCGGTCATTATCTTTATTATATAGCCTCGGCAATAAATAAATCTAGTAGTTACTACCCCACAATAAAACCGTAGTATATGGGACACCTTACTATTACTTTCTTAACAATCTGCCATCTCTCCACCTCTAAATCTTCCCTGTCTGCCCGCCGGCCCGCACCGTCGCTCCCCGTCCGCAGGTGCGGAGCCTCCGCGCCGCTGCCTCCCCCGCCCCCCCCCGCCCCCCCGCGCCCTGCCCGCTCCTTTCCCCTTTTCCCGCTGATCCCCCCCCAAAAAACTGCCCCTCGGCCCCCGCAGGTGCCAGCCCTGCCCGCGGGCTGCCTCCGGCCCCGTGCTCCGGGTGGGCAGCCCCTGGGTGGGTGTCCCTCCGTGGGCATGCCCCGGGGGGATCTCCCCGGGATGGCTGTCCCCTTACGGGCATCCCCCAGGTCAGTGTTCCCCCGTGGGTAACCCCCGGCCGGGTCTTCCCCGTGGGCAGCCCCCCCCGGGCATCCCCGCCTGAGCACCCACGGCCCCGTGGGGCGCAGCCCGGCAGGTGGGAGCCAACCCCTTTTGGGGATCACCCCCCACCCCGCTAATACACCGCCTCCCCGGCTTTCTACCCCCCCTCACCCCGTCCCGTGGGGTGCGGGGAAAGGGGGAGCCCACGGGGGTGCTCCTCTGCTCGGGGGCCGCTCCCTGACCACCCCTCTTTTTTTTTGGGTGGGGGGAGAAACCGCCCCAAAGCTGAGGCTCAGCAGCGAAGGGAAGCGCTGCCGCTGCGCCAGGCAGCCCTCACCTCCGCTCCCTGCCTCCCTCTGCCTCTCTGGGGCTTTTTTTTCCCTATTCCATAGGTAAATGTCCATGCAATAATATTTATTTACAGTCAGGATGCTGCGCGTATGTTTCTTTTAATTGTATTTTACCAGGGTGATTCCTTCTTGCTTTTAAAACAAGCGGCTTGGAAAAATATTCCCATTTGGGGCGAGGGGTAAAGGAGAGGAAAAGGGGAGGGGGGGCACTTTTATTTATACCTTTGACATTTAAAAGAGCATAATTAATTTGTCCTGCTTGCATTAACATTGTTGAGGAAGGTTTCAGAAAGCTAACCAGCAAAGGGAAGGGGGGAGGAAAAATAGAAGCTCGCCTAGAAAGCTTAGTATTTTTTTTTCTCTTTCAGATGTGTAATCAATCATTCGAGTAGGAGGCAGCAAAATTGTAAAGATTCGATAGATTAAAATGCAAATGAAAGGTAGAAAAAGAAACATTAACATGGCAATCAAAGATTTAATAATCGTAAATCACGGTGGGGTTTTTTTGTTGCAGCTGCAGTTTGTGTGTTTTTTATGTTTTAATCATGTTCGTTCTATAAATAAATAATTTCTGAAACGAGACTAATTTTTCACTATTTTAACCGTGGGCTATGGCACTAAATATTTTTTTTTTTTTAAGTATGGAACTCCAGATTGCAAACTATCAGACCAGAAAAGGGGGGAAAAAATAGCTAAGTTGGGTTAGTTCACAGCTGAAATTTCAAGTGCAATGTCTTCGCCCCACTGCTTCGCGCTGCCGCCCGCTTTACTTTCCAATTGAAATCCTTATAAAGTTTATTTGGAAACGTGAATGTTTATGTAGAAGCAGACAACCGGCGTTTCCTTACAAGGCTAACGGTAGCGCCAGCCCTCATTCCTGCAGGAAATATGGAAAGATTAAAATACATATATATATATATATATATAGGGGGAAGAACACTATCACTTAGGCTGGAAGTGTATTACTTCCAAACTAAAGCGTTGCTAAATTTCCAAGGGGAAGGTTGAGGAGGGGGAAACCCGGGGGAAAGCTGATCAAGGCGGGGAAGGAGCTGGAGAGGATTTGCTCGCTCCCCCCGCTTTAGCGCTGCGCGGTACAGGGAGGCGCCGGGGCTGCCTGGGGTGGCCGTGGCAAACTCGGCAGCTTTCTGCCCTGGCTGACACAGGCTCGGCTTTGGGTCCCCCAAGTCCCGGGTTTGGGGGTGCACTAGCTCATCCTCTGCGCAAGTGGAGGGGGAAATAATTCTTTTAACGTTTGGGGGCTGCACATGGAGTTCATTTTGTGCGGCGAGGAGCGGGGGAAGGAGTTAATCTTTACTTCGTTGATAATCTTCATAGAGCAGGGGGAGAGAGAAGGGAGAGGGGAAAAAAAACCCGCCGGCTGCTCAGGTTTGGGGGTTTTTAGCAGCGCTGCCCTCTCTATAGAGCGCTCGGCGCCGCTTCGCCGCGGTGGAAAGAAACCGGTAAAAGGCAACTAAAGGCGGGAAAGGAGCCGCGTTCCTGCGCCCTCCTCCTCCTCCCCGCCGAGGGGGCCCGGCCCCGTCCTGCCCCCGCTCCCCCGCCTCCCCCGGCCGCGCTCCGCGCCGCCGGGCCTTTCCCCGGGCCGGCCGCCCCTCCGCGCCGCGGGGCCCCGCGCATCCCCCGCGCATCCCCCGCGGCCGGGCTCGGCGGGGCAGCGGGGACGCTGCCGGGGAAGGGGCCCCCGCGGAGGGGCCGCGGAGCCCCAGCGCAGCCCCCCCGCCGCCCTCCAGGCAGGTACCCGGCCAAACGCTCCGGGATGGGGGGGGGGGGCGGAATGCACCGGGTGTTTTTTCCCACCCAAATCGTATTAAACCCACTCGAAATTTTCCCTCGGAGGGGCCTTTTTTTTTTTTTTTCCTCCGCCCCCCCTCCCCAAATCGGGGTGTCCCAGAAGGACGGCCCCGCCCGGGAGATGCCCTGGCCCCGCACGCCGGCTGCCGGGGCCGCGCTCCGGGCGGTGCCCGGGACTTGTTGTCTGCCAGGCGGGGCCGGGGGGGCCCGGGGGGCCCGGGGGGGCCGCCGCCTCCCGCAGCCCCTGACCCCGGCATGCACGGCGCGGCTCCATTGATCATCCCGGCCCGCCACCCCCTCCCTTTATGAGATAATGCAATTACAAACATCAATAAGGAGCTGCGAGGGGAATCATTATGCGGTGACAGTGATAAATGACGGTGCAGAAATAGCATGCTTTTTTTTTTTTTTTTTCTAACAATCCAGGGGCTTTGGGGGCTGAGCACAGTCACCAAGGTAACAGATGACATCCAAAATGGCACCAAAGGAAAAAAAATGAACAGTCTTTCTTTCGCCTTTCACTCTTTTCCCCCTGCTCTTCCAAAAGAGTTAGTTGGGGCTTTAGAAGCAGCTGCCACACAGGCATGCAGTTATTTCCACACGCATTAAAGGGACGGGGAAGGTTTGCTGGCTGTCACACACAAAGCAGCAGCCCGGCCCGGAGTTGAGCAGCCACCTCCAGGCGGCACCTCGGCGGCAGCGCCCCGCCCCACGCGTGACCGCCTCCGCGCCGCGCCGCGCACCGCCCGCCCCTGCCCGCGGCCGCGGGCGGCCGCCTCCTCCCGGCGCTCCGAAAACGTTGCTTTGCTTCTATAGATATAGATATATATTTTATTATCCCCCCGGGCGGCATAGCAAGGTCAGGGGAGGGGATAAACAGTCTTCCACGCGGGTTCGGGACGCGCGGAGCGAGGCCCCGGCAGCGGGGAGTTTCCGCGCAACAGCGCCGGGGGTGGCAATATTCACCGCCTGGCCGAAAAGTGCCGTTTCTCAGCCCAAAAGTACCTGTGGCTGCGGGAGGCCCGTGGGCCGGTGGGGCTGGCACCCCTCCACGCGAGCCCCTCTGCCCGGCGTGGGGCTCAGTCCTCCCCGCTGGGCTGGGCTGGGATTTGCTCCCCCCCCCCCCAAAAAAAAAAAAAACGCGTGGGGTGCCGGTGTCCACCCCAGGCGCGGGGCAGGCCCCGCGCAGCGATGCGCGCAAATAGCGCGCTGACGGGTCTGTAAAGCGTTGGGGAGCAACGCGGGGAGTAAAGCGTTGCGCCCGCCTTGCGCGGCACTGCGCGCACCCGGCTCCGCGGGACGCTGCGCCCGGGGCGGGGGGCGGCGCACAAAAAGAACGGGGGAAGCGGAAAACTGGGGGTCCTCAAAAAAAAAGCGGGGCGGGGAGAATAAAGCCTCGCCGGGGGCTGCACAAACTTTGGGCCGGCGGCGCGCAACGCCCGCGGCGCTGCGCGGGCGACCGCGGAGCCCCCCCCGCGGCACTCTCCCGAGCCCCCAAGAGATGGCAGTCGAAGCCGGCTTTCCTCCTCCTCCTCCTCTTCCTCCTCCTCCTGCTCCTGCTCCTCCGCGGCGGGCAGCGGCAGGACAGCGGGGCGGCGAGCCGCCCCCCCGCCCGCTCCCCAGCTCCGCCGCCCGCGCAGCGCCGCGCAGCCCAGCGCGCAGCCCGCGGGGCCGGGGCGAGGCGCTGGGGCGCAGCCGGGCGGCCCCCCCCGACCCCCCCGGCGGCCTCCCCCGGTGCGGTGAAAGGAGGGTAGCTAGGAAACAGCGAGCGGCCCGAAAAGGCGGAATTTCCAACGTGTAAAATGTTCTTAACGGAGCCATTGAGAGAGTGCAATAAGGCGTGAGGGGGAACTAATCTCCCCATTTAAATGTTTGTGGCAATTTTATCTAAATGAATTTTAATGCTAAACGAGGGATAATTCCCTATTTGTAACCCGTTTACTTCTCTTTCCTGTGCCTCTGAAGCTGTCTAACATCATGCGATGAACAATAACAATAAAAATACTGTCAAGGCATATTCTTCATTTTGAATGTGTTATAATTACAGCTGATTAAATGTCTTGGGATATAATAGTGGGTTTAATTTGAAATTTGCCCCCCCCCTCCAAAAAAAAAGGTCCGATGGAGGAAGGTCTGTGCCCCGCTTCTCTGCGGCTGCGAGGAGGAAGGGACGCGTGTGCCCTCGCATGCAAGAGGGCGGTTTGTTTTTGTCTTTCAAGAAACATAAAAAAACCCCACAACAAAACAAAACAAAACAAAACACACCAAAAAAAAAAAAAAGGCAAAAAGCGAGCCCCGTTCATTCACGTTTTGGCAGAAAAGTGTCATTATTCCGGGCTCACAAAGCGGGAGCCGGGATGTGCAGCCGCTTTGGCGGCACGGCGGCCCTTTAAAAAACAAGGGGGAAAAGGGAAAAAAAAAAGAAAACTCAGAGTTACAGAAAAAAAAAAAAAAAAGAGGAGGGGGAGGAGATCCAGGCTGTGGGGGGAGAGGACCCCACTTTGGTGGCTTGCTTAATTTAGAAAGGTCTACGGTGCCTGCCCCCAGCCTTGCCTGCCCCCTGCCTTAGCCCTGCCTGCACTCCTGCCCAGCCCTGCCCAGCCCCGGCCGGAGCCGGGGGGACCCACGGGGGACCCACAGGGGACCCACGGGGGACCCGCGGGGGGACGCGGAGCCCGGGCCGGGGCGCGGGCAGCGGCGGCCGGTGGGCGCCGCCGGGCAGCTCCCCCCCGGAGACGGGCCCGCCGGGGGGTGCCGGCCGGCTGGGGAGGGTGGTGGTGGGGGGGGCATTGCATGCTTTTGCCTTAATTAAAATATTTGTGTATTTTTCCTACCCCCGGGAAACGATTTTTTAATCTAGCTGCGACTTTATTTAAAGAAAATGAGAAGGTACGGCAGCCTACCCGGGCGATTTGGTGCTATTTAACTCACTGGCCGCGGTGCAGAAAGTACAGCTGTGCGAGGAAATTGGTTAATGAGGAGAGGACGGCCTGCACCAGCCTCCGTCGCAGAGGTCCAGCAGCCCCTCGCACCAGCACGTCATTTACTTACAAACATCCATTGCAAATATGCAATGTTTTCCAAGTTTTGTTTTCCTCCTTCCTTAATATGTTCAATTCCAGAAAGAAACGTAATGTGTCAGTGGCTCAAATAATTTAAACTGCGTATTAGAACTGTAATTTGGCGGGGGGGAGGTAACGCTATTTACAAATTTCTGTCCGATAATGCCCTACAATATTACATTTATTAGCAGGCAACAGTTCCCGTCCTGACAATTTACAGTGCAAGCGCCGAGAAAGTTTCTTTATGCAGCATAGCATTACTTCTACATTCTTTAAATACGAAGCCGATATTTAAAAAGCAAATGATAGGTGTATCTCTGGAGCTAGCTGAATTTTGTAGCTGCTCAGCTCCCAGTTTGAGATAGAATGGCTACAAATACTGAAGGGGGGCAGGAAACAAATTTTGCAAGCAGTGGAGTCACCATGACAAAAAATAATTTGTTTTTATTTTAGATTCAGATTTCATTACTGCACTCAAACTACTACAACTGGGCTTTGAGTTATTATACAATCCAAACTGTTTCAATCAGAAACTCTAAGACTCAGTGTGCAATGATTATTATTAATAATAATTAGCTCCTTGGTTTCTTGATAGAAAAAGGCTATCAACAAGCATTTGTTTAACCACAACAAAAGTATAATTAGCTTATCCCACTTAGTAAATCTGTATGCATGCCAACTCATACCAAACTGCTACTTTTACAAAAAATTGCAATAATACAGATCATTTTTCCAGTCCTTTTTGCACAAAATTTATTTACAATGTATACATAAATGCTCCATGATGGGACTATGGGAAAAAAAAAAATGCACACATGACCGATGTCTTGCCCAGAAAGAAAGTCAACATATTAAAAATAAATCTTCAGTCCATGTTTCGAGCTGCATAAAACAGGAAGTGATGTACAAGGTGGTGGTTGCTGCATGGGGACAAGGATGCTCTGATGTGACAATTAGGCTTCAAATACACTGCCTTTCCGTTTCCATGCTTCCTCCTACCAGTCTCCTTAAGACACTGCCTGCAACAGCTGATTAATCATTGTTGATGACTGCAGTTTTTCCCATCCTTCCCGATTTACATCTGTTCAGGCCAATTCAAATATGGTGAGTAAATGAATTAGACATGCAAATTCACGCCCCAGGCTAGAAAGAGAGAGAGAGGGAGAAAGGGAGAGAAAGGGAGAGAAAGGGAAGAAAGACAGACCAAGGGAGAGGAGGAGAGAGGAGAGAGAGAGTGTGCATGGCTGAAATCCTAGGATAGAAGAAAGATTCTTCTGCCTGACATAGTTATTTTAATGCTCTAAAAATCCTGCAAATAAGCCCTTTCTGTCATTTGCAGGAAAAGTGTAAGGCTTCTTTTTTTTAATGTAAGGAGGCTTCTGGAGGAAGTGAAGAGCTATGGAAACAACACACATAGTGTGGAAAAATTTCACATTTTTTTTAAAAAATCTATAAGAAACAACGTAATATGGATAACAGTATAATAGCATTTTACAATATTTCACTCTTTGTTCTCTTAATGTCTTATATAGGTATTTAGCATGTCCCCAGAAGTTGATTTCGGTTGGTGTTTTCCTGCTTTTCAGGGTCCCTGTGAAGAATCGGAACGTCCCTTGGTCCAAAGTTGACGCCAAGAACTCCATAGTCATTGCAGAAAGACAATGTTTGAAATCTACCGTCGCTGCAGACAACGCGTATTTCCCTTAAGCTACTGAGCATGAATGTCCATCACTTGTCCGCTCACTGCCGGCTCGCCGGTATGAAGCATTGTGGGGCTTGATGCTGACATGGGCATTCCAGGGTGGGGTGGTCCTCCATGCATCATCATCGCTGGGTGGTGAGGGTGTCCAGGAATGTAGGTATGCATGGGGGGGCCATGACGCAGCTGAGCGGGATGGGGGGGCATCTGGGGTGGGGTATAGCTTGGCTGTCCCATATTCATACCCATTGGACTACCCCGAGACACATAATCCCCTGGCATACTTTGCAGCCCTGCGGAGAGAAAGAGGCGGCAGTGAGTGGTGGGGACCGGCTACCGACAGCGGGCCGTCAAGCTCCTCCGCTCGGGCCCGGGAAGGCTGGGCTCGAGCCAAAGGTGGGACGTGGAGTCACGGGCGCGCACGTGCAGTTGCCTTTGTGCGATCGGAGCCTACGTATGGACTCACAACGATGCCAACGGGAATGATTCCCAGAGGTCAAAAAAAACCCCAGGAACATCCTCCCCCTTCCAAATGTAAAGTTTCGGGAGATAAAACCGCTTTCTGCTTTTACGGTTAGGAACGCATGCGGTGGAGATGCTTCCAGTCTGGAAGCGTGCCGGAGGCAGAGCCAGCCCAGTGCCAACTAACGTCACACGGGGTGGTGGCACCAAGCCGGGGAAGCCCTGCGAGGGCTCTCAGGTGGGCTCCATCCCCCGTGGCCTTGCTCCAGCTACCTGCCTTCGTTTCCCTGCTTGTAAAAGCGTGCTGGGAATAAAAGGCAGGGAATCTGTAGTAGTTAATGAGGGGCTCGGGAGGAGAGATGGGTTAAATCGGCGTCGAGGTTTATCAACAATTATTTATCTAGCTCTCAGGCCCGATCACTTGGAATCTGTCCCAAGTATCTGTGCCATTCAAACAGACCCTTCAGAGCAAGCACATACATCGCTGAACAAAGGCCTCATATGAAGCCGAAATTGATAGGATTACTAAGGACGATTGTTAAATGAAACCTGTATTTTTAAACACATAAGAAAAATATATATAATCAATAACAACTATCAATTAATTCTTTCCCCCCGCTCACTTCTGTCCGAAAAAATCAGACGCACAACTCAGTCAACCTTTCAGTGGGTTTGGGAGAACAATAAGAAAAAAATTGGACCTAAAACAATAAAACCTCCTGCTTTCCGTGGGCCTCTGCCTTCTGCTTGGATTGCTGTAGCTGATGGGAACTGACAGGTGTATTGTTTCGGAGAGCTATAAGCTCCATAATCATCAAGGGTGAAAGGCATACGCTATTGCTAAGTAGGTTCAATTGGCTTTAGTTCTAAGTAAGAGCGCGCTGTGAATGCGCCGAACACCTTGGAATCAGGTCTCAAGGCTCTAGCAATGAATAGCTGCTTAATCTAGCCTAAAGGAACAGTTTTGAACTAATGAAAATTGCTTATAAAATATACTGTACTCACAGCTCTTTAATCAAAAAAGATGATAATATTTTTTGTAATAACCTATTAATTTAATTGGTCACGAAGCATAAAATACATCATTTAAATTTAATTGACCCAGAAACTAAGAAACAATATTTAAATTAACTAAGCTAGAAATTTCCATGATGAGGTAATAAGGCTGTTGCATTCCCAAGCTGAGAGGAATGTTTTCACAGCTAATTGTTAAAACTCAGTTTTGACTCGCGCCCAGAGAAGACCACTACGAAATACACTTGGCCTCGGTAACTTCAAGCCCTATGTTAATATAGGCTGGGGGCACAACAAAGATGCCGAAAAAACTGCTTTTAACTCCAGAAAGAAAGCGAAAGGAACAGAATCGGGCACCATTTAAACATGGTACCGGTGCCTCGGTGTTCAAAACTGCTTTACTCTTTTTTTTTTTTTTTTTTAAAAAAAAAAAAACAAACCGAAAATTTGTATAACGTATTTTCCCCTATAAAAAGACAAGAGAGGAGAAAAAAAAAAAAAACTGGGACAGTTTTTCTAGGCTTTCTTCACGAGGCCTGCCACTGAAGATTGCATTAATGATCTCTATTTTTGTATACTGAATAAGTCAAATCCATTTGTCACACTGCAAGTGATGGCATACTTAATTTGGATATAGTCAATTAGCCTGGGCTAAGCTCCATAGCCTGCTGCGCACACCTCTATTTTGTATTCTCTCTTTTTCCTTTGCCACACGTAATCCCATTATGACGGACAGACAAAGAGAAATAAACTTGGGGGGAAAAAAAAAATCAAAGTTTCGTCCATCGCCTTCCGAAACGCAACTAAGTGAAGCTGCCGTTTATTTTTTTTTTTTTTTCCTACCTACGAGAAGTCTCTGTTTGGCTTTTTTGGTGTCTTGCAGGTTAGCGGGAGAAATGTAACTCATGCATCAACTGCGGTTAGACAGATTTATGACACTTTGGGGACATGCTCTTTCCTCTCCCTGCGCTGCTGCAGACCGCTTACATTTTGCAAATCAGTCTGTTGCCAAGACGACGGGCTCCCCCACCTCCCCGGCTGCTTCTTGTTTTGTCATGTGCTCGGGGATGGATAATAGCATCAATGTATGGCGGCGTCGATGTACGGCGGCGTCAATGTACGGCGCGCGCGCACACGGGGGGTTTGGGAGCTTGGAAAGCTTGAGCTGAACCGGAGGGAAAGAAACCCGAAGGAGCCCAGGCGTAGGATGGATGGATGGAAAGGAAGAAACAAGCATGAGGCTATGGGCAGGGAGAACATAGGGAAATGCAAGGAGACAAATATCCCTCGGACAAAGTGAGAACAAAGACCCCGTTTGTACTTACTTCCCCCTGGCTTTGCCATTGGTTACCTAGGTGAAGGTTACATGTAGTGCCACTGCCCCTCCATGCCCATATTCATGCCCATTCCACTCATAGGTCCTAGAGGGAGATAAAAATCCAAGAAGATGCCAGAGAATGAGCAAAGTCAACGGATAGTGCCAAAAGCCCCTTTCCAAAACACAGCACGGCAGAGGGTTCAGGACCACTCGAGTGAGAAGATGCCTGGTTTCCCTCGGTGGTGGTGAAGGCAGGCAGAAGACAGGCGAGGCAAGGCAGGCAGCTGGGACGACGGCGGAGGGTGGAGGTGGGGTTACCTGCAGTGGGACGACCGAGATCACCCATCGGTGGGCAATGCTTCCCTGGGGACTTACCTGGCGCTCGGATGCCCATGTGCTGCTGGCCGTCCATCACGAAACCTCCCATCGGCTGCCCGTCGGGGTTATAGGGTGTTCCTTGACTTACTGGAAAAGCGCAGAACATTGCTTTTTAGCAACAGCCAAAAGGGTCACCTCGTCTCATGGCGTCAAGACACAACCCCCCCACCCACAGGCTACGTGAGACGGCTATCGATGCCGGCTCTAAAAAGAGGGAAAAACATCTACTCCATGTTCGAATTTAGCGGCCGGGCTAACAAGCTTGCTTAGTTTTGGCTTAATTTCCCACTGCAAGTTTGGAAATGAAGTCAGCGATCCGAAATCTCGAGACACGAGGAGCCCCGGCTCCAGCTGCTGCCGCTGCTGACGTCAATGCAAAGACCTGTATAGGAGCCGGATTTTATGGCTGGAATAGTCACACTGAAATCGCAGTGTGTTAAATTACGCCTCTGTGCCTTTCTAAGAGCAAGACCTGAACACATCTGTGCCAGATATTTACCTCTAATAACAAAATAATCGAATGTACTCAAAGAGGAAGCGTAGCCCAAAGGCATCTTGGACAACGATGGATTTGGATAGTTTGGCAGCAAGACTCGGAAAACAAACCCAACTGGGAGTAACAGGCTATTCCTCGATGGTAAATACCCACACAGAGCTGTGAGCCAAGACCCCAGACAGAACCGTCACAAGAAAACTTCAGATTTTAAAAGAAAAAAAAAAAAAATCCCCCCCCCCCAAACCCCAAACACACAGTGATCCCAAAAGACAGCTACTAAAAAGAAGAGACAAGGGACAAAAGGACCCTATACAAGTACCGCTACCTGAACTCGAGGTTTTAACTGTACATTAAAAGCTGGCTTCAGAAGTAAGCTGCCTTGGGTTATTAAAGCACATAAAGCTCTACCTCATTGAATGTCTTTGAACTTTACTGAGTCCCACAAGCGATTCTGACCCCTTTGCCCTTTTGACAGGTAATAAAGTTTACAGCAATTCCACACCAAGCCATGCACCAGGGAGTGGTCACAGGAGCAGAAGGAGCTGGGAAGGAAAACTCAAAACAATGACTAAAAAAATAAAAATAACTCTAATTCTGAACATGTACGGAAAGTCCGGTCACGGAACGGATCATTTTAGTTTCTTTTTTTGAATTTTCAATGTCTTTTTTCCCCCTAAATATTTTAATCATGTTAAAATGATTACGGTTGTAATGAAACAAAGCTGGTTGTATTTTAATTGTCCATCACTCCCAGCATTCATTTCTCATTTATTTACCAGGTAATGGACCTCCCGGTGAATGGCTTGAGGATGGTTTTCGCCTGCGTGACTTGAATACAGTTACTATTGGGGACTTGCCTGCTCGATTGGACTGGTCTATCATGGGCTGAACTATTCTTCTTCTAGCATTAATAAACCTGCAAGAAAAAAGAGGAAAGCAAATGGTTATGGAAGGGACGCCTTCCACCCATCCCCAAGCCCTCTCACCCCGCCGCGGTCCTCTCCGCCGGGCTGCGTGCGGATGCAAATACTGCAAAAGCTCTAACCCCGACGACCTTTGAGAGTACGAGCTTGGGGTTTCCGAGCTGATTTATGTTTGCCTGCTTTTTACCACAGTCGGACACTTCCATTTCATCTTTTCATGGGGGAATTAGCAGAGTTTTCAGGAAACAATACCAGCAACGCTCTTCTCAATTCAGAACAGGGCACAAAAAAAAGCGGGTGAAGCCAGCGAGATGCTCGTGAGGGCATCTGCTACCTCCCCCTCATTAGTGCTATTTCTGCCTTATGTCCTCTGACTTCTTTTTCCAATTTTTTTTTATCAAAACCTGCCCCTACCTCTTGCAAACCTAATTCCCTTTTAATGCCCACTATTAAGATAATGAACTGTGATGGCAGAACCCCATCAAATGAGGGAACGTCTGGAGTTTTATCACCGCTAAGTCACACTGCTGGGGACTTCAGAGCCGTGCATTCCTCCTAGCCATTTCTTGGTGGGTTTTTTCCCCCCCTCTCTCTTTATGCAAAGTCTGAGGGGTCAAGGCGAGGTCATAGCTTTACAGTAATTGAATTTATAATCCTGTTTTCTCCAGCTAGGCCTGACCATTTACAGCAAACATCTTGTTAAACTGTAATTACTGGACTACTGAAAATTCCCCCTGAACAATGAAAAGCAGATCTTTGGAAATAAAAAAAAAAGGTACAGTCATTTTTAAAAATAGCCCTCTGCAACCGTACTCCTTGTGTTTTTGTAGCTCTTCGCCTCAGTTAGTCTTGCAATGCTTATTTGGGAAAGGGATATTCAAAACAATTTGGAGCAAAACAGAAGGAGGAGAGGGATCGCCAGGGCCCCGGTCTCCTCTGCGGGCAGTCCTCGTGGCACTGAAATCAGGAGGCTCGAAACCATGGCTGGGAACCTGTCTGAAGAGCGTCAGAAGGACTCCTCTTGTGGTTTCGCTCATCAGAAAACTTAGTTAAAAACCATTTGAAAAACATCTCCATCGAGATTTAATCATGGCAAAGCCTCATAACCAGACTTTACATTCTTTACAAGGGAGAAAAAGGATAATAAAAACGTTTATGCCACAATATTTACTATTAAAGGAAGAAGCGTGAGTGTGGGTAAAACCACACTACACTCGCAAAACGCAATGGGAAAGTCCACGAAGGGCTACTTGGTGCTTGTTTTTGTTGCCTTTGCTTGGGGTGGCTTAGCAGGAGCTCTCCTACCGCAGAGATAAAGCCACCAGGACCTTCCCGCGGGAAGCCACTCTGCCCACCCATTCCCCTACACCGGCGGGAAGAAGAATCACAACCCACTGCCCCATGCTGTTTGTTTTGCCCTCATCAAAGACCAGCACAGCGATTTCAGTCTCCTCCTATCTCCCATTCCTGACTGACTCCCATCACCCAAACTCCCGCAAAAATTAATCAAGATGTTGAGTCCTAATCAAACCTGTCTCGACAAAATGGGCTCAAAGGCACCAATTCTGGGTGCCGATCTGGAAACCTTACACCTGAACTAGGTCATGTTTTGTCAGCAACAGTATTGGATCAATTTTTCTACACATTTCCAATAAAAAAAACCCCTCAACTCCAGCAAATGGTGTTGCAAATCAGTTTATCATTATCTTGTACAAACCATGAAAATTAGAATCATGTGAGCAGAAGGTTAGACTAATTCTCCTTTCTCATTATAAGCACAGGTGTAGCACAAACACCATGTGAAATAAGCAATTAAAAAAATCTGCTTTTTTTCCCCCATTAGCTGCCTTAGCTCCATGACCAATTAGAAAATTGTTTAATATCTGTAATCTGCATTTGCAGAAAGCAATTTTCATAGTAACTCTCCTAAGTAAAACAACAACACAACCCCCCAGTGCCCCAGCCATTTCTTTCTGCAAGCCTGGCAGGCTCTTGCTGTGTTTACTCCATGCTTCTCCTGCCTGACTGCCAGGACCTGTTCCTGCAGCAGCAGGGGAGGATTTTTGGTAGCCGTGAGATTGGCTGGTCACCGAAACCTTCACTTGCCAAAAGCTTTTACCCCAAAGAAACCCTGAGCAACATGAAGCACGCACACCCCGACTTCACAACCTTCTCTTCCTTCTCCTTCAAACTACAAGCGCTTTTAATAAGAAGGGGGGCTCAATAATAAACTATATAGCTAGAATAATAAACTATATAGCTAGAATATACCAATAATTATCCACAAAACATGCCTGCAGTAAAACATATTCTCACCTGTTTGCCCCACGCTATCGCTTGGGATATCTGCTTTAAGAACATTTTACACACAGGTACTTAACAGTTATCTTCTTCCTACGCATTCATGTAAGTATTTTCTATAAGTAGCAATTCTGCCAAACAGCCCAGTGTTTGGATGTCTTCGGGGGGAATTCAGACGCAAGAACATTTTCCTTCTGGGCAAAGTAATAAAATGACATTCTCGCTCCTCCCACTAGAAGTCAAACAGAGGTCAGCTCCCCATCCTTGTATCTGTTTAAATAAACTGGTCCAGCTGTTTGTTTCCAGGATGCCCTTTAACCTTCTGTCCCATCCTCCCTGCCTTTGTAACAGAACGCTTTACTTTGCATTATAGTAGACTCCAAACCACTATGCATTAAAAAAAAAAAGAAAGTATTCACTTTCAAGTTTCTTCCTGCATCCGAAACCTGGAATTCCTAAGAACCCATCAGATTAAAACTGTTAATGTGGCTTGCCTTGAGAGAGCACAATGCAGCGCTGTTACGTTTATAACTCACATTTCAGAACTCTTTGCAAGCAAAATTGCAAATTAGCTGTAGCTGCAGAAATATACAGGCATGGGGATACTTCATACTCTCTGTTTTTTCCTTTGATAGAAGGGCCAAGATCTTTTGATCACTCTCTGAATTTCCAAAGTGCCAGGCTGATGCAACACCAGCAAAAATGGTGGAACAGAAAAGCTAACAGGAAAAATCCCACTGCCCCTTTTCCCCTATGTTCACATTCACCTATCTTAAGAGAAAGAAACCCTAAATTACTCTAATTTTTAAAAGTTCAGAGGAATCAGGACCTAAAGAAGATATTTGCGTATTAAGTGCTAGTCAAATGGAGTATTGTCAAAATACGACTCAGCATAAAACTTAAGTTAATCATTAAGACAGCCACATAACCTTACTTGTGTGAGTAAAGACCTACACAGGCTCAAAGGCTTGCATAAAGTATTTTTCCCCATACCAGTGCTCTATGCATCAGCACCTTTGCTCCGATGTGGAAGGGGGTTTTTTGGTTTGTTTTTTCTTCCCCAAAGAACAGAATCAAGCACAAACAACACGAGATCCCTCAGTGTACAAGTTGTACCCATCCCCCTGCCCAAGGAGAGCAGAGAACTCTGAAAAACAATGCTTTGGGTTGCTTTTTTTCTTTTTTTTTCTTTTTTTTTCATTTTTTTTCCTGTTTTTTTTTTTTTAAGGGGAAAGATCTGGCATGAAGGAAACGTTTGGACAGTTGGGCAAACACAGAAGTTTAAAGTATTTATTATTTTTTTCGAGTTAACTTTTCCTTGCCCTTTTGGATACATGAGATTGCGCTTTCCGCCGTGTCCCAAAAAGCAAGAAAAACGCAGCTATTCTACCTGCATAACCCTAAAGAGGAGGAGGAAACCCTCTTTTCTCCAATTTGCATTTTACTAGGATGTTTTCTCTTAGGCTTCTCGCCCGGGGTCTGTCTCCAGAGGTCACTGGCAGTCTCCCCGGTTGGTGCATCGCTGGTCCCACGGGTGAGATCCAGCCCCGGCCCTGGGGATGCAGCAATCCGCCTCTGCACTCTGACCTTCAGCTTGGCTGCCCTCGCTGCCACGCACAAGTTTTGTTTCTTCTCAGCGAGAGGCGGCATGGCTGGTGATGACAAAAGACTTATTTTAGTTGGAAATTGGCTACAATAATAGCAGCCAGAGAGCAAGGATTTTCAGAGGGTCACCAAACCCTCCAAAAGGCACAGTTCGCTAAGGCTCAGGTTACAGCCCGAGTGACATTTTCTGCACAGATCTGTTCTTTCTCCCTTCCCCTTGTATTTTACTTCTGTTGAGTGAATAAAACAAGACCTTCCTCCGCTGTCACGAATTTCCAAAGTCACCTTTGCTCAAGAATCGACAGAGCGATTGTGGGGACTTCCAATTTGCAGTCTTTGAATGAAATTTTCCAGGACCAGCTGTCTGAAAGGAGATGCTGAGACTTAGTGATATATTGAATTTTTCTCTCCCCCTCAGCCCTCCCAAATTAGGAGGGTTTCACACCATTACTGCCTTTTGATACGCGGAGTTGCAGGCTGCTCCCTCTCAATATTGTCCCAAAGTGCCACACACGACGGCAAGCCAGAAGTCTGTGTATCAACAGCGGTGCCAAGAAATTCCCCAAAATCCCTCTGCCTCATTTTCTCCTTGAGCTCCTTCTAGCAAACCAGGCATAAAGACGATGAGAAAGCCCACAGTACCTACAAACCCCAGTGCTAAAATCTCTCTTGCTCCTCCGAAAAAAACAGTATCCCTCTTGACAACAAACAAATCATCATTTTTTTATAAGATGCCAAAGTAACCAGAGCCCTTCCAACCGGCAAATAATTCACTTGTAAAACCAGCCGTACTCTTTTCTACATACTGGGATCCTTCATTTATAGAGCAGTGAAACAACCTTCTCTATTCAGCACTTAATTCCTCAACGCTTAACAGGTTTATCTCTAATAAAAACAATTTAAATGGAAAGTGTGCTATAAACCGGGATTATTACACTTCAGTAACTGCTTTATTCCTTATTTTAACATATTTTCATTTTTTCCTGTGTATTTGTTTTCCAGAGCTTTTTAAGGGAGTCAGTTAAAGAAAAGAAAAAAAAAACCTAGAAATTATTTCACCAAATACTTTCAAATGTTTTAAAAACAGCCTTAAAAATAGCAAGCTCACTCTGTAATTATGAACAGAAAAAATAACTGCAGACTTTCGAATGGTAATCACATCTCCCCATCCCTAAAATGAGAAATAAATGTTAAAAGAGTGCTTACTGCCGTTATTAGAAAGTTCTGATCCTGAAGTCAGTTAGTGAGCTTAATGACCCGTAACTACCAGTCATTAGCAATCCATGCTCTCTGTACTCCCTTTATTTGTAAAGAAAAAAAAAAAATCCAAGACACTCAAGAAACTTTGTTCAATTTAAAGTCAAACCTTATGAAGTCATGTTTGGCAACTTTTCTTGCTTTCTCCTCCTCCTCCTCCTCCTCCTCCTCCTCCGAACTGAAGACAGTTCAGGACTGCAATACATCATTTACAACACTAAATGGAGGTAGGGAGGGAAGAGAGCACACGGGCTGCTAACCGCCCACTCCAGACACGTAATATTGGAATATACTCCAAACGCAGCAAGTCCATCCATCAGGAGGATCAGGAAGGTCTCCGGAAAGCTCTCCTCTCCCTCCCACCTCCGCTGGCAGCACCAGGGACTGTATACAGGGCTGGGGGTGTCGCAAGACAATATTGAAGAGCGAACAAATAAAATACTATGCAAAAACTAGTGATGAAAAAGCACTAATTAGCTGACAAATTTGATGTAAAGCACTAATGAAAGCCATGTGTGGTTCTGCAATTTAGTTTTAAAAATAGCTTCTGACTTTAAGCATTACTATGTGACCCCACCGATGGATTCACGTTGTGCATTCAGAAAAGTTGCTTTAAAGCAGGAGAGTGCTATTGAATCTCTCGCAAGCCAACCCTGCTAATGTAGCGAGCATATCGAGTGCAAAAATAGAAAGCAGAGAGATGGGATCAGGTATATGCTCCTTGTAAGAGACCCGGCAATGCCCTACATTTCGGTCAGTGCAACATGCACCAGCTCTACCTTTGGCCACCTCCTGTGCTTGCTCTCCTCCCGAGCCTTTAAGCCCTGCTTCCCCTCCTTCTCCGTACCATGCTTTCTTCTCAAGTCACCATGGGACGCATCCTGCCTCCAAATAAACAGACCAGATTTGGTGGAGCACCCTGCCACCAGGCCCGTGGGACACCACGCAGCTGCGGTGACTGCCTCGGGGTGGCAGCAAGCCCAGTGGTGGCTCATGCTCTCAGCACAGAAGGGATGGCTGATGGCTTTCCATTGAGGTAGGACCCACAAGCCCTGCTCTTCCCTTGACCCAAATGCTCCCCTAGCCCCATCTCCGCACAGGGCTCATGACTGGTGGCTGCTTGATGGGTCTTTCTAGAAGCTGAGCAGGAAACACTTTTCCTGTCTTGCAAAATTTTCCCTGTTCCCCAGCAGGATGGAGCTAAAGGCTATTTGTATTTATTTAGCTAGTTCTGAATGAAAAACAAGGGAGGGACTCACTGGAGAGGAGTGAAGAGCCAACGTGCCCAGGGAAGGGCTCCCTGGAGATGCTCCTCTCTGCTCTGCCCATCTCCAGTGCCCTCCCACATCACAGGCGAGCTGCTGTTGGCCTTTCTGGTACGCTCTCCTCCTTCTCCTCCTCCCCTCCCATCCACAAATCCTACTGAGTCCTCCAAAAAGCTCAGCCGACATGGAAAGTTTCCAGTGAAAATCCGGGTCTGGCATCCGGGCGTCTCCCTGCCAATGCCAGGGAGCCGGAGCAGAGGCCATGCTGCAGGTCTCGGCTGCGCTGGGGAGGGCTCGCAGCAACCTCATTCCCTGACACCGCAATTCCCTCGGGGTGCAAAGCAGATGTAAACTCGCCCTCGGCAGCCAGATGATGTAAGGGGAAATCTTTACATGGCAAAGCGCCAGCGGAGCTGACCTCCCGTCTCTTCCCTGCTCCCAAATCCCAGCGCAGCTGTACTCTGCTGATCTCCGTGTGCCACAATTAGCCTTTAAGGAATATGGCAAGGATTCATCTAGTAGAGCAGCACTAAGGCGGCTCTAACTCACGCCCGGGACAGCACCAGACCCCATACAACACTGCAGTTGGGTACACAACACGCTACCAGCCAAAATCTTGCCTCCCACAAAAATGCTCTCCCTGCCCAAGGACTGATGCTGTGTAGCTGCTTTTCCACTGCAGATTTGGAGGGCGAATCATCTCAGCGCCATACAGTGCGCTGTCTTTGCTGGGATAGAGATGTACGTGCTTCAATGTGCAGACCACGCCACAAAGCCCAGGATCTCCCAAACGCTCGTGGCAGAGAGTGCGCAGGCTCTCTGCGAGCTTTGAGAGCAGCCCAGACTGCGATGCACATCTCCCAGCTCGGCATTTTCTCCCAGCTCTGAGTGGGGTCTGAACCTCAACTTTCCATCTGAACCTTCAGGAAAGCATGTCTGGACTCTGTAACTCAGGTCCTGGTCTGGTGCACGCCATCAGTGCAACCCAGAGGCTTGTCTTCAGCAGATCACTTCAAAGCAACAACCCGAGTCCCGCTCGATGGCAGGGATTATGCTGGGAATGGGTGAGAACTGATAGCAAACTACTCGCTACTTCTTTGAAAACACCCCTCTCTCCCAGCAACTTCCTTGTCCTCTGTTGATTCAGCATAACTTTTTATTTAAGGGAATGTAGTGTTTGTGAGAGGTGCCTGCATGATCTCTGAGCTTTCTCCTGCCACAAAAGTGGTCTAAACACAGGGGTTCCTCCTTTGAGGTCCAAGGATTTTTCCATACATCCCATTGGGAGCCTTGTCCAAACAGCTTTTTCCCTGGTCACTCCTACCTATAACGCATACGACATGGGAGCTGGAAGCCGTGCCTGGTCCTCCAGCCCAAGCGAAACCAGAGAGGCTGCTCCCACATCTGGCGCTGGTTTAAGTGCGTTCCTGCTCACTGAAGGATGCGAGAAATGCTCTGTCTGCCCTCCTGGACGGATCTCCTCACCCTCCTTGCTTCCAGAAGGCCACATAAGGAGTATGGAGTAACTCCATACCCTGTCAGCCCACACCAGCTCCTCCAGCCTGCGGCACAAGGAGAAGCGAACCCAGGGTGGCCAAACCAAAAGCCCTGACCAGTGTCTTTGGGGGAAAACACCCCCGCAGCCCCCAAAGAGAAAAGATAATGAACCCCTATATGGGACTACTGATTTGTACGTGAAATAGGCTTTGACATCGCTCTGGTCTATACCCTGAGAGATCAGCTGAGGGTGGAGGAGGGAAGCTGTGATTCCTGTGGTTGTGTTCTC
The DNA here is from genome assembly GCF_965183815.1 of Platalea leucorodia. Lineage (NCBI taxonomy): Eukaryota > Metazoa > Chordata > Aves > Pelecaniformes > Threskiornithidae > Platalea > Platalea leucorodia. Next base: position 10,272,878 of record NC_138825.1, read on the forward strand.
CCCACCACTACTGAGACAACAAACATGAGCACGTTGGTGTATTTTGTGTGATGTGGGCACCTGCAAAACTGGTTTGAAATTTTTTTTTCCTTATTTTTTTTTCCCCAGAAACCACAAAAGATACAATTCTGAGTCACAGCCAACCTGAAAAACAACTCCACACTTCTGAACGAAGTCCCCCCCAAGACATCCTACTTCAAAACATTGTTTTCTAACCACTACTAATAACCTACTTTGTAATCTACTTTATCTAAACATAATTTCCCATTAAGTGAAGTAATTAATTTTGCTTATAATCCTACTCCTGACAGCATTTATTCAGGGCAGGAGAAAAGACATCCTCAGAAAACAATGCAAACAAAACACACATGGGGAGGTCAGAGGAATGTCAAAGATAAAAACAATTTGTGAGACCATGGGACACAGAAAGCTTAGGGATCAGCCCCCAGATGGTATAAACCACCTTTATAAACCAGGTGAGAAGCTGGACATATCTGGGATAAATCTGAATTAAAAAGGATCTATTGCTATTGCGCTTTATCATTAGCCAAAAAAGCCACAAGGACTACAGCGCCTGGGCAGGGGGGAAAAAAATAATAACCCGTGAAACTGTTATGTGACCTAGATTTCGTTGAAGAACTGTGGAAGTAATATTTTTTTCAGCAGCATCTGCTGCCGTTTCTTTTCTTTTTTAAAAGTAAAATAAAAGGCAGAAGCCTCGTTAGCACTAACACTGGTATAGCCAGCCATACATCATTTACACCGAAATCATTTCAGGGCAGGAAGGGCAAAACGCACGCCCTCGAAAGCACGCCCTCACCCTGCGCCTCTGGCTGTGTTTCATTTTTGAGAAGAGAAAATTGGTTTAGCCAAGAAGGAGGCAACATTTGCCCCATTTTTAATATTTCAGGCTGACTTTTTAACCACGCAGTTTGTTTTGTGCAGGTGCAGCCCGGAGCTAGCGCCTGATGTAAGTGCGAGAGAGGGTCTCTGAGAGCACCTTTCTCCACGGCTTTGGTGTTTCAGTTCACAGCGGTTAATCGCTCTACACCAATCTCAGCAACTGTTGACACAAAATAGGTGGAGATCAGGTCTGTGCAAGCACAAAATACCAGAACGGCAAACTATATGTAAACACACTTCAGATAGCTATGACAAGAATAGACCAAAACCTGACTTGCAAAGCAATGACAAATGATTACTCTCCCCTTCTCTCTTTTTTTTTTTAATATATTGAGGGTATATATTTTTAATTTTTTTTTTTATGTATATGTCAAGGGTACTTTTCCTGACAGAAGCATCTCTTGCACTAAAGACGAACCAAGCCCTGAGAACTGTATTTACAGAAGATGGTGCAGAACCCTCTCCTTGCTTGCAACACAGCATTTCCACAGTACAACAGTGTCCTAGACTTTTTTTTTTAAAGCCAAACTCTTGTTTTGAGACAATGCACACCTGAATCTCAGCCTTTTAAAATAAAAAGTGGCAACCAAAGCCTTCTGACCCCTACCCTGACCCTGCAGAGCAAGGCTAAGGCAGGAATGGAGAAAAGAGCAAGTGGTGAATGTTTGCACGGCGCCATTTCATCTTATTTCCCTGACACCTGACAGCACATTCGTTACAGAATATTAATGCACCGACTAAAAGAAGGTTTGTCAGGTACAAAACCACCCCAGAAGAGGATAGAAGGCCCAAGGGAAAACAGGATTTTTTTTGGCTGCGTATTAATTTCTCCAGTGCTGAGCACCCTTCGTTATCAAGACAGGTAAACCCCGTTTGCACCGTACGATGCTCTGCGGTGGGAACTGACCTTTCTCCCTCTCAAAAAAGCATCTGTGTGAATAAAATAACACCAGTTATTTGCTCAATGCTCAGGGCACCACTAATTAGTCTGTTAGTTTGTGCAAAATGATTCCACGTTTGCTCTTGAAATAAATTGTGTTTCCTCTGTGGGTTTTGCCCAGCCTGAATCCGGGGGATGTTAGGTTAGGGGCAACATCCTCCCCTAGTGCTCCTGGATGTCGTGGCCCCTGTTTTGGGGCGGTTTGGGACACACGGAGACCGCCAGGTTCTATCAGTTCTCCAGGGTGAACACCCTTCCTCTGCTCCACCTGAAATCCTGGAGGCCAAGGGGAGCATTTCCCCAAAAAACCTCTTTATCCACCTCCTCCGAGCATCTGCCCCCTTTGGAGAAATACTCGTGTTTCGTGCCAAAACTGTATTGCTACTCCTTAAACCCGTGAGCCAAAACGAAACCCCGCAGGTTAAAACCACTGCACTGTATTTTTAAATGGCTTTACTGAACTAAAAAAACCACCGGACTAAAATCCAGTGATACAACGGTACCTGATGGCTCTGAATTCACAGCTCTTCCCCCTGCAAGCTATTTGCTCAGCTTTTCTAATAATACCTTGGCTGCCTGGCAGCTCTCCAGGGCTGTCTAAGGCAATATGCAAGCTAAACATTTTTTCGTCTGATTTCAATATTTTCTTATGAGTAACTATACAGGATTTTACCTAGTGAGTATTCCTGATTGCTGTAATTTAAGAACAGAGAAATAGACTACAGATGTAATATTATTATTACAATTGGCATTCAAGGTGAAAGGCATAACAATTAGCTAAGACTTAGTGAAAACATAAATGTAAAAATCTGCTTGAAAAGCCCGGCACATGGTACATTTAGAACAGCTAATTTACTGCACATATTCTGAATTGCTCAAACTGTGTAACAATTCACCCAGCAAGATCCTTTTTTTAATGGTTTTCTTGAGGGGTTGTGTTTTGGGGGGGGGGCGGCATGATTTTCACGTCGCAAACACCTACTGTCTTATTTTACTCTGGAATAACAAACAATACGTATTCGTTAAACTTGCAACATACTATCTTTCTTACTTCTATTTTTCCTGCTTTTGCATGTATTCCCATTAACAAAACAGTGTTTAAATAACATCTGTATATGTATTCTTGAATCACATAAAGAAGAAAAGTAAATAGTTTCCAAAATCTGACAGTTAAGTTTGCAGTGCTGAAGTTGAGAGGATAATTCGTGAATGTTTTAACATTTACAAGTAAATAAGTACTTGTATTTACTGTATCTGATTACTGGGAAAAGTATTTATTATGTTCTTACACAGATACAAATTGCATCTTGACCTTTTCTCGTTTAATCTGTTTACTGCAACAAAAGCAGTAATAGATACATCTGAAAACAAGCAGATATTTTACTCGCCTAGGACTAAAAATCCCTGCGTGTGACGTGCTCTGCAAAGTGGCAAACCGAACAGCTTGCCTATTTATTGTAGCCTGCGATTTGGTAGGCAGCGGGGGTGAAAATCCACCCCTGCGTATAGGACCAGCACCTGCTTTTGCTATGCTCCCTCCCTGCCAGCCTCCTCCCCCACTTACACCCTAAAAATAGTGCTTAAGTGGGACTAAAGTGGTGCGCTGCTCATGTGCTGGCCTTTTGCTCAGGGGGAGTATCACCCTCAGCGAAGGAACTGAGTGAGGCTGATGTCTATGCTCAATGCCCAGACCAATGAAGGAGCCTTTCCATCCCCTCCAAGGGGCTGACAAGGGGCTCCACACATGGGAATTGCCAGACAACATTATCACTTGGATTTGGGGGTGTTTGGGGTGTGCTTTAGATGCACCGAACCCCAGACATGCTATGATAAAAAAAATCACAGTGAGACAACAGGGGTCTGGGACTGTTTTCCAAAAGGTGGTGGGGTGGAGAACCATGCAGCCGCTCCTCCTTCCCCTGCACCTCTGCGGAGGGGCGGGCAGGGGCTTTCCGCATCTGTGCCATCTGCATCTGTCCCCATCTGCATCCCCCCATCTGCCCCATCTGCATCCCCCCATTTGCCCCATCTGCATCCCCCCATTTGCCCCATCTGCATCCCCCCATCTGCATCCCCCCATCTGCACCTCTCATCTGCTCCATCAGCATCTTCCCCCACGCCCCCCATTCGCATCTCCCAATCTGCATCCCTCCCACCTGCCGCATCTGCATCCCCCCCATCTGCAGCCCCCTGTCTGCTCCATCCGTAACCCCGCCATCTGTAAGCCGGGCCGGGCACAACCGGTGAGCAGATGGGAAGGACACCCTTTGCAGTGGTGCTTCGCGTTGGTCGCTGAGTGCTGGGGAGCAACCCCCTGTGAGAAGTGCAAAATCCTCCTGTCCCCACCATGCCACCCTGCCTGCCCTTGCCATGGCAAGGAGCTTCATCCCCTGCCCCATGCGACTACAGCGGCAAAGCTCTACCACTGCGGTTACCCACGAGCAAAGAAATGGAGGCAGGAGAAAATTCCCTGCTGGAGGGGTTTTGGTGATGGGGCTAAAAGACTAATAAAGTAAACCAGTAAGGTGGTCTGGTCTTCCTATCGCAAACCCAGCTCAGATTCTGCAAACTCATCTTCAGGCTCGTCTTGGAGCCGTTTTTTAATTCCTTCCTTATAAAGTTTCAGCAAAAATAACTTGAGCTGTCTCCAAGAATGAGATTAGGGAAATTTACATTATTTGATCATTTTTTCCAGTGCGTTTGGTTGGGGTTTTGTTTTTTCTTTTTGCAAGCCTAGGAAATTATACACAAAATTGACATTTAAAGAAGCCAAGGTCATAAAATCAAGAACTCAAAGAGTTAGGAAACCATATTACTAGAGCTGCTTGCACCCTATCTACTTTATACGCAAACAGTTCAGTTACCAGCTCACAGTACAATTTTGATAAGGCCCAATGCCTCAACCACCCCAATGATGGTTTTGTTTGTTATAAGAACAAACCAGGGCACGAGAATGTAGAAAGACTAATTTCTACAGGAAATAAATTTTGTCAAAGTTGAACGAATAAGGCAGCAAATGGCAAGCAAAGCAAAGCAGTCCTGGCTGAAGCAGCTGAACGCTGCACTGAAGAAGGGAATTTTCAGCTCTGTGTCTACATTTGACTGCTTGGGAGCTACTGAGAAAAGCATCAAACCCAAACTTTTCCCCAGCAGTTACTGATTTCTTGCATCTCTCCTCCGTGCCCAGCACTGCAGCTTGGCAACGTAAGATGCCGAGGCATTAAAAATTTGGAGCTTCCACTGAACTTGGTGGTCATTTGACCTTAAATGTGGATAACATGCTGTCATTTTGAGTCATCTCACAGTCCCAAACCAACCCAAAACTGGTGGCTGTGCTGGACCTGGACCTCCCTGAGCCTCACTTCTTCACCTATGAATGGGGACAACACTATTCTCTCTCTTTGTAGGGGAACGGTAAAAATATCATGCAGACCCACGACCTTGTATGCATATATAGGCAAGTGGAGGTCAGGGGAGGACTCGAGTATTACAGCCGTAAGCGCCATAAGAAAGCCCAGCAGAAATTATTAATTCCATCTTCAAGCACGGTTTGAATACAGCTCAACAAACGAAGCACTGAAGAATGAGGGTAAGATAAAATATTGACTAGCTGCTCCATCATTGTCTGGTCTGTGCCCTAGATAGCACAAGGGTATTTTGGAAAAAGCAGAATGGAAACACCTAATAAAAGGCTGGAGCTTTAAGGATTTGAATTTTCAAACTTAATCTTTTTTTTTTTTAAGATCATTTTAATGCAATTGTATGCAACTCTATTTAGAGAGATAGTCACATATAGACATGCACATATAGAGAGGTTATATAGGCACATTATTCTACAGATATACAGACATTTATCTGTGTGTATCTAGACTTCCCTGAAACATAAACAAGCACCTGACACCTAATGCAGCCCTTGATGAGACTTGCTCTCTCTTCTCCATAGAGTACCACCAGTAATTATTTACCATTAGTTCTTAACGGGAAGAGATTCAGCTGGGATGTAGTAAACAAGAAAACTGCACAGATTGTTCAACATAGCCTGGCTGGCTCTCAACTGAGGTAAGAAGTGATTGGATCACACCTCCTGGATATTTCAATCACAGTTTTTATCGCTGGGGAAAAGCACCTTATTAACCTGTACTTGGTCAGGTCCCTTCCATGTCCATGTATGCAACGCTGTCAAGATCACACAAGTGCCCCTCCCTTCTAGTTCACGTTACCATTCCTCGAACCCTAAACTGCTGCGAGGTTAAACGACTAACAAGACAGAGACCCGAAGTGTTCATTTAGACTAACGACATCTTGAACTCTGCTACCTTCCTACCTGCCACAGATTTTTTTTTTTTTTTGCAACAGGGTAAGTGCTCCCTCTTCCCAGGACAGAAACATCCAGCTGTGGCAAAAAGATGGTCCTAAAAGGCAACGCTAGTGATTCGCAAGCAAAATTGTCGCATGTGAAAAAAAAAAAAAGAAAAAATCCTCCACATGGATTATTTCATTACTTTAAAAAAAATAAAACAACCCAAGGAAAAAGGTCAAGTTAAAACTATGGTATTTTTAAAGACATATGCCCTACCACTGATACATTTTCTGGCACGTCTCACATCATCACCCCATTCCTGTGACTCCTCCACCATCAATAGGAGTTGTGTGCATCAACCCGGGGAGCCTGAACACCGGGCAGCCCGTATGTGAAAAGCACTATTTTTTTCGTTACGGCAGAGAAAAGAAGTATGCAACTAGCACATACTGTAAAGGCATTCAAAATATGACAAAAAAAATTGTTCAAATGCTTTCAATCTGCAGAAAACAAATGCTCTCTTCACTGACTGCTCTGTGGCAAACTTCTAATTCCATCCAGAAAATCCGTCATTCCCAGTCTGGGCTAACGACCATGCTACCAGACATGAGTTTACGTTTTTCATGCACATTTCATGTATTCCCACATGCTGTGTTGCTGCCAATAATTTATGACTGATCTGCACCCAGCCTGCCCTTCAGCATTTTATTTAATCTCTGCAAGAGTGATTTACAATGACTCATCATTAATACAAAAATGTACATGTGTGTTAACAAGTTTGGAAGAATCTGAGGAGGAAGACAAAATTTTTTGCAAGTCGTGGCTGAATGACTTATGAGCCCACTGAAGAAAGGCAAAGCTAGCCAGAAACGATACGTTAGCTCTTCCCTGCAGCAAACAATTTAGGCACGAAGAGTTTCTTCTGCATACCGCCTCAGAAGAAAAGGGATTGAGGAAAAGGTTGGGAGAGGGTTGCCCATATCCCCAGGATTCAGGAGAGGATGAGCAGCTCGTTGGTCACCCCATGGCTGGACGTTTCCTGAGGCTGCACGTATGTGTGTTTGTGCAACCTGCACACAGCCTTCTTGTTCCTTAGCATCCATTACAAAAAGCAGGGGTTGAATTACCATATTTTGGCATCTCTGCCCACCACATATGGATACCTGTTATTTAAAAAAGCCCTGACCGGCTCTATAGCGTTAAATCTTCGTGGGGCTGGGAAGGGGAATCATCTCAATAATTTATACAATTGTAACACCACAGCAGAATTACCAAACTAGCTCAAGCAGAGGAAGCCTGCCCTACATCCACAAGACTTCAGTTATAATGTATTTTGACCTACTTTTTTTTTTTTTCCTTGCACATAAGGAACTTATAAAAACACATCTGACACAAAACCAAAGTAAAAACTCCACAAATCCGAGGCGAGATGGGTACTGAAAAACACCCTGGAAAGTCACTCGGGAGAAATTCCACCAGTTTTAGTTCAAAGCATCCCATGTTCACCATCTCGAAAAATTTCTTTGATGGCCCATCCTAAACTGACACAGTTGCCCACACCGAACCTTACGCTCCCGGACCCCTCCGAAGCAGCACACGCTCGCTCCACCCATCGTTAAGTAAGACCCCTGACGAACGTACACAAGCTTCTCAACTGGCCAAAGCGCCTATCGTTAAACTGAAGGACAACCATATAAATTAGGGTATCGCATGGATGAAGGTTGGAGGATGTAAAGCTGAAGCAAACACTCATTTTTTCTGGCTGAGCCAAAAAGGTTAAGTTTCCTTAGTACACATATGTTATGTTTAGTGCCTTTTATTGCTCCGTTTTAAAGTAAGTATCTTGGAAGCATACTTCACATACGCTAAGTATTTGGTATTTTCCTTTATTCAGTGTCTTAAAGGGCTTCAAAAAATTGATCTCCCAGGGCTGCTGTGGGGTCACAGAAATTGATAACCCTTACAAGCTATGCTTATGTGAGCCCGCCTGCGTCTCCCAGATAGTGCACTTTGTAAATTAATCCTCCAAAGGCAAATATATTGTAAGTAGCTTGTTATCTCTAAAGTACTAAATTGAAGAATACATGGGATTATATTGACAGAAATTACATTTTCTGTAATGGGGTTTAATATATCTGAAATCTCTCCCATAGGCTCCTACTCTCTCTAAGAGAGGAGGGTTTGTTAATGTAGGTGCAATGGACATCAAGACCAAATTTATTCACTAAAATGGATTAGGCCATGTAATCAGAGCTTCAGTAATATTAATCTCTGACACTTATTGAACAGAAAAAAAATACTTTTGTCTGCAAACTGGCATTCCTCCCTCCCTTTTCCCCAGCAGGCTCGCCATGTGCCTTGGCCATTTTCTGGGTATTACTTCAAAGAGGATAAGGTTTCCCATCATAAACACTAATCTAAAAATATTAGAACAATTAATTAGATACACTTAGTTTTACAAGGTATTAGATTGCAATACCCTTCAAATATGACACTTGTTCTGGGATAGTGGGAGAAACCTGCATTTCAATGCAGTAACAAAGAGTAATAAATCAAACTTTTTTTTTTAAGGGTTCGGTGTTGTGTTTTGATACTTAAATCACAAGTAATTTTCACTGGTTGCCTTCACCACATCCTGGACAGTTAGCAACCCAAAATCCACTGCAGAAACAGCACAGATCCCGATTTCCTTCAAACAAATCAGTACAACAACAGATCAGGGGCTCCAGCAGCCCTTAGCTGTAATAAATAAATAAAATTGTTCCACACCGCACTTAAGCAGCAAAGAGCCCCATCGTCCTCAAAGTTTATGCAAGCTTTCACAAACTGACTTTTAATACAAACTGGTAAAGAGATAGAAGGATGTCAGTCAAAAAGAAAGACCCCACTAACAACATTAAAACAAGCATGACAGCATCCCAAAATAACAATATGCTCTGCAGAAACAGGGCCAATTGCCCCTTTTTTTCACCCAACATCTCAACCTCTTCCAAGACCAAACTTCTCAAAATGGATGTGGCTTCTTATTGAAGAAGACACATCCTCAGCCAGAAGGAGGACTGGTACCCAAATGCGAAGACACTGAAATCTGCTCAAGCGATGGGAAAATAAATGCGGCTTGTTTTCTGCGGTAGCAAACCTTCTAGTTCCCATAACCGAAACCACTCACCCAGCTCTATTTCTTTTGCATCAATAAACTGCTGCGGGGGGGGAGCAGACAAGGGCAAGGTGTGTCCTCAAAAATGCAAAGCATTAGCCGGAGGGTGCCAGTGGCCATATAGAAACACTAAAGAAAATTACTTACCAATTGTTCACTTGAAGTATAGTGAGCCCTGTGTCTTGTGCCAACTGCTTTTTCTGTTCTTCTGAAGGGTAAGGGTGCTATAAGACACCAAAATAAATACACACATTTAAAACAATGCTTTTTTTGCCTACTTTTTATTTTAAATTAAAAAAAAAAACAGAAGCGTGACATCTATTATTGAAAGGTGAAAATACTGAGGTGTGTCACTCTTTTATAATTATTAATGGGCTACTACATCACTTAATTAATGGCAGTAAAAGACAAGCCAATTATAAAGATTAGTGAAGTGGAGAAATAACTGCTTAGGATACTGGCAGTACCTTGATACTCAAGAAGGATATTTGTTGCATTAGCTGAAAGTTTTTGCGCTTGTCTCGAATGACCGATTAAGAGTCAAATCACCTTTTTATTTTTTTCTGTATTTCACAGAACAATAAAGAATGCAATAAAGCACTTCTCTGTAGAACTAAAACATGGTGATGTTTTCTGAGATAGTGAAGACAAATCTCGCCAGTGCCCCAAAATAATTTGCAAATAAGATCAGCATCCTGAACATAAACAAACGCCTGGGTTTTGAACACAGGCCAACGCAAGGTCAACGATCAGCACATTTTTGCCTGACATTAACATAGCTGTGCTGCACTAATCTTAAGAGACAGAAAATAAATACTGGTTTAATTGAAGATAATGTTAAAATTCAATCATAAGTTAAGTTTCTTGTGAGAACTTGATTGCTTTCTCAGAAAATTCGCTTCTGCATGAATACAGATTGCTTAATAAATCAACAGCAAAAACCACATCCAAGTTTGCAATTTAGAAATATCATTTCTGTCCTTTCCCTCCATGTAAAAATGTCACTGCCCCGAACAGAAATGTCCAAATATTGCAAATGTAATAATTCCCAGTAAAAACCCTGTTTTGAGGATCTGGCTCAGCTCCTAACCTAGACACCCAAGTCTCAGTACACATCGGATTCAGACCTGGTCTGCTGCAAGGTACTTAATAACATTTCAATAAAGATAATTTGATATAACTGGTTAGACCTATCACAACACCCCATTTAGCAGTTGGTTGTCACAAAGTATTTGCTGTTATACACACATTCCTTTTTTTTCCCGAAACATTCCCATAGACTTTGGAGGTATTCTTCGGCGTAATATTACATGAGATGTAAACTGAAACCTTGTAAAGCGTAAGAATTTAAAACCTCGTAAAATTCCGCAGTCTTATTGGTATCGTAACTATTTAGCAGATTTTATATATTCTTGTAAACAGCATAATCTGACATCTAATGGCTATGTTACATGCCTACATCACCTCACTTTACCAACAGGATTTTTGTTTTAACTCCAGCAACTTCCCTTTGCTCAACGTGCCCATTTCAAAGCACACAGCTGTGGCCATCGGCTCCAAAAGATACAGTTTTTTTCACCCAAAAATGGTGGGGAATTTCCTATTCTTTTAAAAATACAGTTTTCTTGACAGTAAGCCCACAGATAACCTGCACACCTGTAAACTACCCCCTGTATTTTCCACATGTATGTGAAACAGCTCCAGAATTGCAAAGTGGAAGACATAGGGAAGGGTATTTTACTTCTTTTTTACGGGTAATTTGCATTTTACACATGCAAAAACATAGCATGAATTTTATCATCCGCCTTATATACACGTTCATCCACAACAAACAGTTGTACTTATGTCCATCTATCTGAACATAACATTTTGCTTCTCTTAAAAAAAAAAACCCTACAGAGATGATTTGTAACATTTTCATCTTTATAGCTTACTTCCCATTTCATTACTTTGCTATCAAGCGAGGACAAAATTATTCTTCTTTTTCTTATTTCGCTTTGCCACCTTACATGTGATCTAATTTTAAGTAATTGAACAAACTGTGTCTAATTTCATGCAGCAAGCAATAATTACTAGACAGCCTCTAGCTATTGGAATTAAGAACTCTGTCTCCATTAAGCAATTTTCAATTGTTCTGGACTTTTTTCCAAATAGACAAGACTGGATAAAATTAGCCATCAGAATAATATAGTCACAGTAAAAATAATTGCTTTAAAAGTACAAAACCCTAAATTCCTCAAATTGTGGTATGTTTAAGGTCATCTGATTTTTTTTTTCCATAGCCTAGCACAGCATAAACTTTTAATTTCATGATAAATCTATAATTGCCATAATCACATGACAGCCAGGACTTCATGTAGCTAATCCCTCTTAGCTAAAGGTTCACAATGTGGCAGGCTTTTTAACTATGATTCGGTGTGGTTTAAAATATCTTAAACACTGGGCATCCTTATTATATAAGCTTTCTGTGGATCGTACGAGTTGTTCCTTTGTAGGCTAAAAAAAAAAATAAAATAAAAATGACTTGACAAAGAATCAGCATGCCACAGGCTAGGTTGCTATAAAAACATTCAAAGCCCTGTTGCATTCCCACCCACAGGGCTAGGAAGGCCTGTGCTACAGGCAAAGGCAGACATCACATTGCAACAGAGAGAAAGGGGGAAACCCTGAGAACTGCCATTTTATGAAGAAATAGGAAATTCAGTCGAAACTGTTGCTGTTGGTCTTTATTTCACCCGTGCGAGAAGGACAGGTGCCTGCCAACACCTTTCTAGTGGTTGTTTAAAGGGATAAAGACACATGCACAGAGATATGTGTAGATATATTTGCATATATATGTGGATTACATTTGTGTGTATATGTACAAAATACATATTAAAAATATATATAAATATATTAAAAATATATATATCTTAGTCATAGGGTTTAGTTTTAGGTAGTCTTCCAAGGAGCAGGGAGTTGGACTTGATGATCCTTACAGGTTCCTTCCAACTTGAGATATTCTACGATTCTATGACATATAAAAATATATAAATATATAGAGAAGTGTGTGTCTAAACCCACTGCGCTGACTCCAAGTTGGCAAGCCCACCTATCACTCCGGATCACTTTGGGATATCAAAGCAAACTGTACCACTGTTCAATAAACAGTGACTTGAGACCTTTACTTTGTTGTGTACATTAGCTCCTACCATTATCTCTTAAAAGCTTAATTATTTGCAAACAATTGATCAAGATGGGAGTTGGAGAACAGAGACACTGGACCACCGGGAGAGCTGCAATGCATTAGGAGAGCAAACAGAATTACCTTTAGGTCTTATAATCAGAATTAACGATTGGGACCGTACCCGGGGCAGCGCGAGAAGCTGTAACGCTCTTGCTGGAGTGTTTTCCATTTGATCTGCATTAACACCTCGAGTGAAAGCCATAAAATGGTGATTACAGATGGGAAGGCTGACCCTCCTTCCCAGAACCAGCCCAGCTTGTGTATACTGGAAGACTGCAGACAGGCTTTCGTGCCAAGGCAGGAGGAAAAGGGCAAATCCAAGGGGAAAAAAAAGTAGGAAGCAGGCAGGTTGAAAACAAAAAAAGGGGGCATTTGAAAGAATAAGGCTGACAACAGATAAGGACTCTGAATCTGGCTCCCGTATTTTCTGATCACGCCTGCTGCTGCTACAGCACTACAGAGCAGCCTCCACCGAGCGGTATGAGACCTAGTGCTTTTCCCTTCCCATAAATCTAGCGCTGAAATGTGGATTGTTTGGCACCATTAATGTGTTTTTGAGGCTCTGTGGTATTACTTTTAATAATGACTTAGTACAGAAAGTGATTGCTTAATAACACCATCAAAGTCTGCATGCAAATGAAAATTATCCCTGGGGGATTTGCCCAGGGTAATATGAACAGTTAAGGAACATTTGAAAAGGTAAAAATAACTATGCAAAATATGAGTCAGAGCAGTCGTTTCAGCAGTAACAAAGAAATCAAAGTGACAGAGAGAAAAATGTAACTTTCCACCATATTCTCTCGTCACTGTTTTATGAATGGTATTTAGAAGCAGCAGTCTTAATAAAAGCCCCTTTTTAACGCAGCCGAGATCATTTTTAGCAAAACAAACAATAAGACTTTTTTTTTTTTACCACCTTTGACTACAGCCAATGGGTGAAGTCTCCAGTAGATACAGATGGAAAGCATCCAAGTTTGTCTCTTAATGATATCCCTTGTCCAAACGTACTCCTTTCCTCAAATTTTCCACCCCAGGCTGCAAATGCTGGATGCCAGGACAGTGACAGACTTTATTGTATCTGTAACCCGGTATCAGTAACACTCCCTCCCTCTCTGCCTTGCCCGCCATAGTGGCACATCGTAATGGTCGCAGAAAAATATGAAATAATCCTACCCAGAGCTTACTGCTGAGATAACGGGAGGCAAAACCGCCCCTTCTCACCCCCCAAATTACTAATTCCTCGTGGCACCGAACCGCCTCAACACCAACACTGCCAGCCAGCCTCACCGCAGCACAGAGGCAGAAGCAATCCCCAACCCAAAGGTTGAACGTTACGTTATAAGGATGTCGTGGCAACCGTCCAGTGTCGCCCTTATCGCGGCAGCGCCGTCGCTCGGCTGACCGTGCCGGGAGAACCATTTCGGAAGTCCTTTTATCCCCTTCCTCCAGTCCTCCGCCTCCTCCACAGCTCAGCATAACGCATCAAGGCGAGATGACCTTGAGCTAAACTCTGGTAGGTGATGGAGGGAAACTACCCCCCCAAAATGTATGCCCTCAGGAGTGTCTATTAACTGTTTTCTAACCTCAAAATAAAAAGAAAAAAAACCCCAACGCTAGGATTTTCTTGTTTCTGAAGAGCAACCCAGCCTACACTTAACTCAGTAACCAGAACAAAAACCAAGGTTCAGCCCTCCATAGACAAACTGCACGTTGGTTTTATGCTGAACTCTGAATCCTTGCTTTACCCAAACTTGCCCAGGGTTAGCTAAGGCAGCGGCGCAGCAGTTTGGGTCTCTCCCCTTCCCCTACCTTCTGGTTTGCATTTGAACTGTTTACATTAGTGATCAAGTTTATCTACCATAAATTATTTTTTTTTTAATATCCATAATGCTTTCCTATTGTCTCTCAGCTTTATGAATTGGTTTTACTGTTGCAGTGAATGCTTTTTTTGTCTCCTGACTGCACATTATCAAAGGGACACTTTGTGCCTGCCATTTGCATTACAAAAGCAGTGCATGGTGTAGTCTAAGAACAGAGCTTGAATTTATAGCAGTCGAGTCCTGGATCCTCACACATGCCGGCCTCCGAAAGAATAACAGGGGTTCCTGCATTCGCAAAGTAGCCAAAAAATGGTTGGATCACTATCCGTAAAGTCAACCTGCTTTCTTCATCGGCCACCAGCTTATTTAGAGGGAGCAATAAAGAGAACGCGTTGAGTCCCCTTGCCTATTTTGCAGGCTGCGTGAATCGGCTTGCAGACCATCCCCGCGACCTGCTTTATATTCAGGCGAGGCTGTAAAAAAGTTGCCAAGTTGAGGTGAGCTGCTAGGAAGGGAGGGCCGGGGGGGTGGAAATCAACTCGGAAGCTGCAGACTCGATCCTGTTTATCCCGTGGGACCGGCTTGCATGTCGGAGGAAATACTAAACACCAAGAAGGAAGTTGTTTTATTAGAAATGCATCCATGAGGCTGGGAGGAAAAAAGCCTGTGCAAAGTTTGCACGGTCTTTTCCTTGGCCAAGAGCAGTGAGTCAGCCTGATAATGCTGTTGAAGTGTGAGCTGGCTTTGGCATTTAAAACTCCTCGTTGCTTTTTCAGCGCAGCAAGAAAACGCAGTCCATATGACACGGTCATGCTGCAGACAAAGCCAGCCTTTTCCTCTTTCAAAAGAAAATATTTCCTCAACTTATTATAATAGTTTAATATCCCCGCGGTAAGATTTTTTTCATAGCATTACTGTTAATAAATCCTGGTGCTGCCAGAGTTATTGAACTGCAAACTATGAATGCAATATCAACAGGAGTGCTTGGTCTTGTAAAGTTAAAAATGCATCAAAATATGCAAGGTAACAAGATGCTGCATCCCTGCATTGCTACGGCAAGGCCACACGCTGCCGCTCAACTTCTGGCATCAGCCAAATGCTATGAGATGGGGCTCTGAGACACTGCCCATCACCTCCCTTACAAAAGGTTTTGCAGGCTGCTTTGGCAACCCTGCCAAAAAATAAAAGGTGAGGAAAGGAGGCAGAATCTGACTCTCCTAAGGCAAACAGGGGGTGTAAAATACAGAGCCAATGCCCCAGAAGTTTTAACATCTGAACGTGTGTTCACAGTGCAACCTGATTAAACACGGGCTGGGTTGGTTTTGCAGGCAGGGGGGTGGAAAAGACGTTTTATTTGCGGGGGCTTACGAGGTGGGGAAGAGGTACTGGCAACAGCAACACTTTTTAATGAAGGAGTTATGCCGGGGAAAAAAAATGCTCTGTGCTTCTCTTTTTTTCCCATTTGCCCTTTTGTAAATAATTTTCTTGCAAGAGTTGTCTGTGAACAAGTTTTGGCACTCGCTAATATAAATATCCTTTCCAAGGCTGATGGAGAGACATGGTATGGCTTGGGATGCACTGCCAATACTTCTCTGGTGGCCCCATCAAATTATTCATAATGCAAGCACTCATTAAAAAAAAAAGTTCAGATCATCCCTTGCACAGGATATTACAGAAGTCAGAAAATGGAAAAACCTTTTAACTCATCTAATCCATCCCCTGGCTGCTACAATATTATTCCTTCCATACCATATATTATTACCCCTGCCTTTTCCAGTTGAGCTTTAGCTAGTCCAAGCAATGGTGCTTCTGCTATTTCCTTTTGGAGACACTCTGATAGACCTCAGTGTTTGGAGCTTACTCTGGCTCCCACCAGCCTTCAGTTTAAGTCGAGTCTATGCAGACACTCCCACACCATACCCGGGTAATTGAGCGGAGCTTTTCCCATGTTAAGCATTCCTTTGGTGCCTGTATGTATGCGCATGCAGAAACACGCACAGAGTACTTGCACACACGTGTTAACTTCTCTTAATACGCTTAAGAAGTGATTTTTTGCTCTAGCATCAAGATTAATTGTGCTAATGTGACATGGGCGATGCGCTTTCCCATCCTCTGCCCCATTTTCTGGGGTTTTTTTTTGTTTGTTTGTTTGTTTTTCTCTAGCACAGCCTAAAAATAACCAAGGATAGGGTAATTAAAAGAAAAATTACATCCGAAAGATCAGCAAAACTCTCTTCTTCGCAGCACATGGCTGAAAAAAATGAAGTATTACATCCAAGTGACACCGAAGAAACTGAGGAAATGCATCATCCGACTTCCAACCGTGTTAGAGCTAAAATTCACATCCTTGAAACCCAGCTTTTCAGTTCAGCCAGCATCTTTATCAGGTGGCCGCGGAAAGGCAGGAAGGTGAACCTCAGCCTTTCCTAGGTGAGCGGCTGTTGGGAAGGAGGAAAAAACATCCCTGTCCTCGGCATGCTAAAGGAAATCCCGACTACCTGATAACTCTGTAGAAGCGCTGCTGTTGTTTTTAGAGCTGGTCTAAGACAGATTAGCTCAGGTAAATATCTCCTAACCAGAAGCCTTTTCTCAGCAATAAGTCACTGTCCTTATCTACCTCAAATGACTTTCTAAACAGGTGGGCTCGGAAATAACTCCGCAATCGCTGGGAAACGCCAGTGCCAGCGGCTGCAATCCCACAGAGCTAAGCCCAAAGCTTTTATTTGTGCTTTCTGCTCTCTTTCTCAGGCTGCATTCGGTATGTCAGGAGCTCCCTCTGTAAGCGGGGGATAAAAACGCTCCCCTACACCTACCTCCCCTACCCTACATGCTGGAGCGACCAGGGCGATGGAGGGCTGCTGTATTCAGCAAGGTCCCTCATATCGACCGCAGGCTTTAGGACGGAGCAGGAGCTTTAGGCAGGTTTCCTGGGGTGATAGCACCCTTGGAGCAGCCACCAAGCAATCTGGGAAGCCTACTGCCATAAGCTCGGCCACCTTTTCTCACGGAGGGACCAAGCAGTCGTGCAAAGAGAGTTCAAGGCAACCACCGCATCGAGGTGCCAATCTCCAATGCCAAGACAAGGGGGGGTTACATTCGAACATCTTCTATTTGAAAAAAAACCCAACAAACCACCACCGAGGAAGGAAATGAAAAGATAAAGCTGCTATTTTGCAACACCGCTTTTTTGGCATGGAAAGTCCTTGAACAGATGCCCCGTCCACCATTAAATATTCACAACGTATCCTTGTAAAAGAATAAAGCCCACTCAACTTATAAGCAAAACCACAATGTGTTCTTCATAAAAAAAAGATACATTTAAAGATCCATGAGGGAAAAAAAAATGAGGAGGGAAAAGAAAAAAAAAAAAAAAAAACAAGCCAGCAAAACACCGCCATTCTCCGAAGAAGCAGAGACTCTTGGAAGTAGCATGCATTCTCTGGCGTTAATTTTCCCACTTAAATTACAGTGATGCTGTAGCCTCATCTCATTAGAGATCATTGTCCCCAGTAGACAGTTGTGTTTATGGGGGATTCTTGCTGTTCCACACCTGCTGCTCAGGTTGCTACGTGATAAAGCCTGCATACAAACAGCAGTCTTGAGGTTGCTGGACTGCAACTGATGAGCCCAGGCTAATTCAGGGGTGATTATGTAGTTTACTGGACCACTAAACCTCTTTAAGCTTGTAATTACTGCCTATTTGAGTAAAGAACATTCAAAAGCAATTCACTGCATCATGCCTGCCACAGCTGGAAGCAGGCTGCCAGCAGTCTGCGGGGACATTAAAATCTACAGGGACGAGGATTCGAGCACAGCTCGTAGGCACTGACGGCGGCGGCAGCAGCCAAGTGTATTCACATTCCAGCTCACCTTTTCTGACCAGGCGTACTATTAAAGGTGCAATGAAAACTATAGAAAAGCAATAAAGATGACAAATAACGGGACGTAATTGAAAGAACTGCATTTTAATGACTCTCCCCCTCTTCCCTCTCCCCTTACACTGGCTACCAAAAAAAAAAAAAAAAAAAAAAAGAAAAATTAAGCCTTTTTGTCATGACAAGGGAAGGGAAAGAAAAGGCCTTTTGCAAAAGGGGAAATGCGCTGCGTCAATTTGAGTGTTTCTCTTTTGAAAGTTGGAGGCTTTCCTCATGTTCGGAAGTTTTAGAAAGAATAAGTTCACTTGTAAAGTGAATGCAGAGTAAGTCTTATTACGTATTTGGCAGCAACGACGATGCAGAGGCATCTTAAATCACTGAATCTTGATTAAAACCTCCTCACCGAGTCTTCATGAAACCCTCCAAAAGTATCTCTAGACCTGGAACACGTACAAACCCCCTTCTCACCGCTGTATCACTTGCAAGCACTGGAAAATGCCCCAAACCACCACTCCGCAAAACAACTCCACCCCGCGCAGCAACATAAGTCAGGCACAGGTCCCTACTATCGAGATGAGGTGTTTGTTTTTTAATAATAAATAAACATCCCTCTGATTCTATTTGCCTTTTGAGTTTTGAACCGCTCGAGTCCTCCTTTTCAAGCCTGCCCCTGCAGCTCTCAATAAGCAGGAAGTTATTAAAAAAGGCGCCTTGTTTTTTTGCATAATTAGCAGCCTTTGGGAGCGGGGTCTGAGGGAAGAAGAGCAGATCAAATGGGACCTGTGACACAGGCAGAAAGGTTGGTAATGGGGATTTTTACAAGTGAGTAAACTAAGGTCTGGAGAGGATTGCTCCAGAGAGGATTGCTCTGGCAGAGCCGGGGAACAGCGCTGGCAAAACAGAACGAAGTTGCTAACGTGGCTGCCGAGCCCCGATGCCGCGTTGGCTTCACTGGGAGCTCCGATGAGGTGGCGGCTCCTGCCCGTGTGGCTCTGGTTGAAGAGCTGGGTCCTCGGAGCCCTCCCTTCCTCCAGCCGCTCCACAACACCGTCTCCCTGCTATTATAATGCCCTGTGTGAGGTCCGCGTCGACGGGCCCAACGAGCCGCCCTATTAACTAACTGCATGAAATGTACTTTAAAGCCTCGCAGGACACTTGGAGATCCAGAATTCATCAGTGTCATTTCCCTGTCCTGCTAACAACTGCCGCAGCTGCCTGGGAGAATGGGGTGTGGGAAAAAGCAAAAATAAACAAGGAAAATAAAATAAACCGTTGCTATCGATATAATTAACCCTGGACTGAAGGTAAATTTAAGAGACGGGGCCTCTTTCTCTGCTCATCTAATAAATTGCCGTGTTTTAAAAAACACGGGCATCTCGTCTGTAGTATTAATCTCACTATCTGTGTAGAGAAGGAAAGGGAAAAGAAAAAACAAGCATGTGCGAGCACTGTGAACAAACATCAGCTTTTAAAGGAGAATATAAAAGTATTCAGGAAGTTTATTCTTAAAAAGCATGTAAATGCCCAACCACAACAATCCTCCAACTAACCTCATCCAAGCTCCAAAGAGCCACGAGTTTCTATGTTACCCAGCCATCACTCTTATTAATATTCATTAGGCAGGTCTACTTGCATTTTCATAAGCTGCGAAGGTGGCAAAAGAAACAATCAGAATTCTTTAACACACAGGCATTATCAATTCAACATCTGCCAAACAGGAGCGCACGCAGATCTGAGGTTGAAATTCAAATGCAGTTTACCTGGGCTAGAACTGGGCTTTACTTCCCAACACCCAGCAAACTATTTCAGGTGCTCTCATTTTACCCATCCCAGCTTTTACATCCCCGTAAGTTCACTCTCTATTATTTTTACCTTTAAAACGAGAGTCCCTCATAAATTACCTCCTTCATTCCTTAGCTCTAATGAGTTCCCTTCTGCTAAAATAGCCCAAGTTCAGTAAGATTGCATATATGAATAATACAGCCAAGTTTTAACTCAGTAAACTTGACTAAGCAGTTCTGCTTTCTGACTAGAGAATTCATTTTTCTACACCCATTTAGTGTGTGAAATCCCTTTGGCTGGCTTCAGGGTGCGGACCTGTACAGAAATACAGACTTTTTGACCAGCCTGGGCTAAAATTTAACTCCGAGAGATGAATTAAGAAGTCTCCAAAAGAAAACAACTGCTCTAATTAATTATTTACCCTACTTAGCAAAGAAACCCGGCTGATAATGCTAATGAATTTAAGAATAAAACAGACGTGCGTTCCCAGGATGATATTTATATGCACAAGGACGTGCACCAAAAAAAGCGCAATTTAGATCTGAGAGCCGGGAAAAAACACATCCCAATTCTCCCCCAAATCTCCAGATTTAACCCTAAATTAACAAGCATTTGCCCACAAGTTCACTATATATTGATTCCTGTCCTTATAAAAACCTCATTAAAAAGGCTTGGATGGTCTCCAGGATGTGACTCTTCCCTTTTGGCAACATGCTTGGACCAAATACGCTCCCCCATAAAAAATAACATGTTTCCTCTCCAAAGTCGATGCAGCTTTCTACCAATTTTGCCTCGCTTTCAAAAACCTTTAAAGACCAAACTGTATCCTCCCTCACGGCAGGTCAACGGGACCGAACTTTGCATTTCGGTGGGAATATTCATGGAGCATGGAACTCCCTGGGGCTTAGCGTTGGCCAATGCTGGGGGGACCAGCCCTGAAATGGCAAACCTGTCTGAGCCTGTGTAACTTTAGATATGGTGATTAGCAGCAAACTCAGCGAAAGCCTGGGGTGCCTAAAGCATATGTCCTCATCTTTGTAAGGCAAGACCCTCGGTGGGTGTCTTCTACAGGATGATGGATGGATGAGGCCAGGACAGGGGTTTTTGGAGGGGGCTCTTCAAAAACCCAAAGAGAGTCAGCTACAAGAAGCCAGTGCCCACCCCATGCCCAGTCTAAGCATCCCTTCCATCCTCTCCTGCCTGGGCTCCTTCGAGGTCTGAACACATCAAGCACCATGCACGTGCAGATGCCTCCACAGATACTACCATAAAAGAGACAATCAATGTATTCGGAAGCAAAAGCATTGAGATAGCATGCCACTTTCAGCATATTTGTGATGTGATGGCCATTAATAATTTGCAAGGATAATAACATATAATCAATTAATTTTTTCCATACCAAGCTCAAAGTCCCTCTGCTTCCCCCTCCTTCCTGAACAAAACTCCACATTTCTTTTAGAAAGACCTAAACGAACATAGCTAAAGACCAAAAAAATGTCACCACTAACAAGTTGCAAAGTAAGAAAGAGCAACCAAACACATTTGATCTCATTCCATACATGAACTTTTCTAAGATGACTGCTCCAATTAAAAAAAAAGTCGAATTTATCTTTTTGATAATACGAAATGACGAACTTGACTATTATATGCATATATTTTGTTTAATAGCTTCATTTATTTTAATAACAAAGAGAAACTAGATCTTTACAGATGAAAGCTTTATTTCATGGCTTTGGTGCAACTGGGATTTTTAAAATCTGTGATGTTAACCAAAATGTGATAATGGATGTTCTCAAGGGCCCTATTTTATAGCATTTTATGCAGAGCCAAACTATACGCGAGACATTACAAACATGATGTTTAGCCCTATTTTAAGAAAGTAGAACTGACTCTGGTGTCAGAGGCCCCTGTAATTGTTGTTTTCCGTCTGCTCCTCGTTCCTCTGAACAGTTCCTCGTGCAGCTAAGTCTGGCTGCAGAAATACTGTGACAAAGGCATTAGCTCTCCGAAGACTTGTTAAAAAATGATATTGAAAGGCATCATGTGTGGCATTTTGGCTGGGAGGGGACAAGAGTGATCGCAATGTAACTACTTTTTCTGTAGCAGGCTGTCCTGAAGGGTCTGTTGACATCCAGAAAAAGAGACACACAAAAAAGATGCTAAAAAAATAAAGATGCTAAAAAGAAAAAATGCTAATTCTGCTACCGTTTTTATGTCAGTTAATTCCTAAGATAGAGATAATCAGAAACACCTCATCAAACTTGATCATGCTCTCAATCCTTCTGAAGAACTTCTCATCTACACCACTTTGTTTTATTTTTACGTTAGTATATTGAAAACAGTTGTTTCAGACAACGGCGGCACTCATGCGTAAGCAGCATTAAGGATGCTCTTGTTTAATACGTTTTATACACGCGTACATATCTTTACACACACAGGGGTGTATGTGCACGTATGGGGATCAGACGTAGTTTTGCAAACTATGCCTTCCACCCCAAAAGCAGGGACCTGACCACTGTTTTAGGGAAGACAGCCCAAGATGGTAGCTCATGATTAATGGCTGTATCATTCCTGGCTTGGCGGCAGCAAGGCCCCGGGTCTGATCTGCCAAACATCCCCTTCATCTGCAGCCGATCAGCAGATGTAACCACATAGGCCCTGTCAGCTTGACATATCATTCCTACGACAATGTCAACGAGTATTAATGTTCAATTATCTGTCCTAGAAATAACCCTCGCCTTTACGCATTGTGTAACTGGGCGCATGGCACTGCGGTAATCCGAACGACAAGGGCAGAGATGCCCGCGCTCACCCGCTCGCTGTGAGTTGGCTTCCCAACATCGTGATGACATTGCCTCGCGGTAGCGCATGGACGCCTTCCCCCTCCTTCCTCTCCCTGGTTGTGGGGGTTTTTTTTGGGTTTTTTTTTTTGGAAGGCATGACCCAAAGACCTTTCTCCTCCTCTTCGCATGTTGCATGTCACCCATCAGTACGCCAAGATATGCTTGGAAAAGATGTATTTTGATTTCATGCCCATGCAGAACCATGAGGAGTTTGCTTGTTTGCTTTTACGGAGGGCCATAAGCTGCTCGTTACCTTGCTGCCTCTTTTTAAAGTCCCACGTGCTGGTGTGTGCATATATATATATATACACACACACACACACACACACATACATATATATATAAAATTTACCATCAAACACAAATGTCAACAGTGGTTTCTTCCAGGGCTGAGTCAAGATCAATTCAACCTCCAATGGCAGGGCTAGAGCAATTTGTCCAAATGAATCATTACAGCTTCCCTTTGTTAAACCAAGTTAAAAATAAGACCCCCAGTAGAGAGATGATTTGAAGAACAAACACGAGTTCATTCCTGGCATCTTTTACTACCATTCAAATATTAAAATTATCGATCAGGCCAAATTCAAATAGGGCTCTCAAAGCAAAAAGCTTACCAAGTATTTCTTCTTTTAAATCAGCGTTACAGTCAAATTACCGCTCATTCGAATAGGCTGTGATGGAGTTTGCAAGATTTTTTTTTTTTTGTTACTATGGCACAGCTTCCTTGAACTAACATTCAAAGGTTATCGGCTGTAAGTTATGCTTGCTAAGTCTTCTTATACAACTCACAATCAGAGGGAGGGAGTGGGAGGAAGCGGTGTGATAACCAGTGCCAGCTTTGAGATAAAGCCCTCCACCTAATCTCTGTTTATTTAGACAACCATCTAACCGCAGCACTGGGCGTAAAAAAAAGCCAGGTGTACGGCTAAGGGAATTTCTCCTGCTTTATCATGACTGCATTATATTTTGGGGCAAAGGGAAGCAAAGTTGTTTTTTTTTTTTTTCAAGATGACTTTGAAAATGTCAATAATCCCAAAGTTCGAGGTTTTGATGTTTAGATTTGCTCAGCTGGCCGGGCTTTTTTGCTTTGTGTTGTTGGGAGGGGAGGTGATGGTAACAAAGCACATTTTATTCCATGCTTTTGTATTTCTGGAGGTTTTGGGGAAAAGGTTTGCTGTATCACATTTAAGAACGAAGATCCTGCGTTGAAATATTTCCCACCAGAAGGGATTCAGGGCGTTTGGAACAAATATATGTATTGTGGGAGCAAACTTAGTAGCATTTGAAAGGTACTTCACCCTAAAGAGCCGACAGAGCGTCGGGCACCCAGCACACCTCCGCAGCAGCACTGAAGCTGCTTTTCCAGTGCTGAAGCTGCTTTTCCAGCGCGGGTGCCAAAATAGAAAAGCTCTTGCAGGTCAGGCCACGAGAAGCAGCACCGTAAGGCATCTGGCTGAAGGATAACTGAGCCTCCCTCCAGCTTCAGCAGCAATATTAAACAGTGGTGGGAAGCGTGCACGTCAGCTGATGGCTCTATTCCTCCTGCCGTATAAGCTCAAAGTTGCCTCCAACGTATTCAAACTCCTTTCCCCCCCTTTTTTTCCCCCTCTGATAATTGACCCCACCGTTTACTCAATCATTTTGGGTAGGGGGAAGTGATGAATGTTGCTGAGTGCCAGTTTTTTTGGTGCAAGATGAATAACCCCAAGGAGCAACTTACATCGAGTCCCAGGCTCCTGTCAGCCCTATAATTGATGATGTTTTCACTGTAAGGGGTGGGGACTGGGACACATTAAGGCTCAATAGGGGAAGTAAACGGAGTGAATTGACTCAGCAACTATGCCTTTTACCACGGCTTCTAATAAGGATAAACTGATTACTGCCAAATGTACTTTAGCATCACAGGGAGGAGGGAAAAAAATAAATCGATCTGCTCAAAGGGAATAAATACCATACCAGAAATTTTTTTAAAAGTCAACTTTTATATTCAAAAACATAGAAGCATGTTTCAGCAGCATGTTGCTGCTTCTTTCCAAGTTGCCATTTGCCGCTAAACCAAAAATGAGTTTGCAGCCTTAAAATGCATCCTAAATGCTGCAAAATGATTGCTACAAAGCCAACGTATCTTTTTTCTAATCTCACTCTCAAATGACTTCGATAACAAAGGTGTGCATGGCGATGCTCACGCTGTATTTCATATGCCGACTTCATGTCAGCATCTTTTTATGGCAACTGGGAGAGCGGATGCTCCGCTGCTGCACCAGGAGGTGGGGAAGGCAAGCGGGCGGCCGCCCAGGTTGCCAGGGGTGACTACAGAGCCGACAACCCTGGGATCCAGCAAAACCCATCCTGACTGATGGCTTCTGGGTTCCCGCTGACCTTTGATCCCTCCTGGTTTGGCCGGGAACAAAAGAGCCCGTTCACCAGGGCCCCTTGCATGCATATTTAATGCAAGTGGTCATCACCTAAACGCTGATTAATATGTTTGCTTTACGTGCAGCAGGAGGAGGACCATGGCCATCCCGTGCCGCCACACAGGTAAGTGCCAGGCTGTAAAACCAGAATGTATCCTAGCCTGTGTGCCACATAAAACAAATCAAGAAAATCCACGGTGAGGGACATAAAAATGACTAAAACAGGTAAAGACAATTTTTGTCACCAACGCAAGAAGTTGCCAAGGCTGGTGACGGCGCCAGGAGTGATTTCCCCGCGTACCCGCAAACCTGCGCGGACTTTCTGTCATTAGAGATTTGGTGCTGCTCTGACACCGAGGGCCATCAGCAGCTCGAACACGCTGTCGCAAAGATGCTGCTGGCTACAGCAACCATGGAGGATGCTGTCCGACCCTCAGCGGCAACTTTCATCGCCGCATACTGTCACCATAGCAATGAAGCTGGATGCGGGCAAATGACAAGGGTCTGTCATCACTCAGCCCTGGCCTGACAGCCTTCAGCACCAGTCGCTCTCATCCAGCCTCAATACGCAAATACGTCCTCAACAGGCCCAAAAGTAATAATCTGCCCTTCTGCAATGTCATCATTTCACCAGTGTTCCCAGTAGCAGTGTGCAGCCCTTATGCCCCGTGGAGATGCTTTGTTTTATTCCCCAGCAAATTTTTGTGCTTTAGAGAAAAGGAAGAAAAAAGCGAGGAAAGGGGGAACCAGAAAGGAGACAGTGGTACCCAGACTTCAAATATCAGAGATGATCAAGAAACAAACCAAAAAAAAAAAGGAAAGGAAAAAATATCTGTTACACAAATGGCAGTAAAACATGCAAATTAATGTTTGAAAGGAATACGATGACGCTTTCCATGCAAGGGCTTCAGCAAGGAATAGGAATGTTATTGTGAAAGTCTCAAGCTCCCTTTAATATTAAACACAGGAGTTGTATATAAAATGCATCCGCAGCTCCCGTCACAGAAACAGGCGTTTGGGGTGAAGTCAGGATAACTGGCAAGGTATGCCGGGCTGTCACCAACAGCAAACCCGGCAAA
The DNA here is from genome assembly GCF_965183815.1 of Platalea leucorodia. Classification (NCBI taxonomy): domain Eukaryota; kingdom Metazoa; phylum Chordata; class Aves; order Pelecaniformes; family Threskiornithidae; genus Platalea; species Platalea leucorodia. The sequence goes on from NC_138825.1 coordinate 10,299,217, forward strand.
CACACTGCTCTGCCTTCACGCCAACACCAAAATCAGGGGTCCCAGCTATTTTCACAGTCTTCCTGCCAGAGATGCCACAAAGAGACAATTAACCTGGTCTACTTCCCCGCTGCCTTGGTGGAAGTAGGGTGAGAAATGACAGAAATCAGAGGTGGCAAACACTATCTCATCTAGAGCTCGTCTGCCTGGTTGGATTAATCATAACGTCTCTATTTTGGGAGAATTTCTGTGCGGGGTCAGTCTTTACTCATCCCACCCATGCAAAGTCGCCCCTTCCAATCACGGCGCGTGCAGAAGATGGTGAGAAAGATTTGACTTGGTGGTTACCTTACTTAGCTCATCTCAACCACGCACTTCGTATTTTACTTTGTGTTTAGTCATACAGAATAACCTGATTTAACAGCGCGATCCTACGTATCACACAAGCCCTCTCACCATTTAGAAAGCTGCCTTTTAATGATATTTAATTTAGACTCGCTTATATGCTACATTTGCTAGTGAACACATTGGCTACAAGGCTCTTATTTAACACGCTCGCCGTGCCCCCATAGCGTGCAACACGCTCGCCGGTCCGCGGCAGCCCTGAAAAGACAATTCACTGCTTGAACATTTTTAAACCTGATTTACCGTTCCAGAGAAACAACTACGCAACTAATCTTCCAGGACAAATGTAACGCCAAAGAACAACTAAACTGAAACGTATAAATTCCATATATACTTAAAAATATTATTGTCTGTAATTTAATATAACAATATTTCTAGGCCTATAACCTTGCACGCAGAGGCAATTTCCCAAGCATTAATACTTAAATGGGTCATATGCACCACATCTGTCATTCTGTCCTGAAGTCTATGAGGCACAACCAAGACTCTGCAAGCCTATTGATTTTTCTAGCATTTGCTTTAATTTACTTAACCATTGAGAAATCCATCAGTACATAAAGGGCAACTGTCCATTACTGCCTCATTTGCAGACATTCTTTCCCCTCATTTTTTTTGGTAAATATTTCCCCTTAAATCGCTGTGTGTTTACAGTGGAAAAACGAATCCGGAAAGTGCTCACACCTGTTTCTGTTCAGTAACTGCTGCACTGAGGTATATGTAATGTGCTTAAAGATAGAATAAATATCTAGACATTATTACATCTGTGTGCAAAGGGTGGTAAATTAGATCCTAATTACATTAACAGGGATTCTGCCTCCCAGCTTAAATTTTACATGAGCACTCTGTAAAAATCCAAAAGCTCTGCTGTGGTTTCTTTACGAGCTGGTGATTACAGCTACTTCCTATGCGGTCACTAAATATTCTGTTTACAAATAAATGAAGAAGCTTTGAGCCAACTTGCCAGGGTAATAATCCATGTTGTTTTTTTTTTTCCCCCCAGCAAACCTTTACCACATAAGCATGGCAACAATCAGAAGCCCTGGCTTCATCTAATTACTCTATCACATAATTTCACAAATTGCCTTTTCACTGGGGAGCCAAGTGCAAAACACGCTCACAGTGGGATTTCAGGCAGCAGCTTTCATTTACTACTCATTTCTTGTTAAATTAAACACAAAAACACCAGTTGTGCGAAAGAAGTCAAAAAGAATGCTTGCAAATGAGCCAGACAAGTGTATCTTATATTTATACCATTCGCACAAAATAGCTCATTGGCAAGCTGGATTTTTAATGGCACCATTATCGCCTTTAACCCTTTTAAAGCCCGGCGCGAGGCTGGTAACCAGATCATCCTGACCAAACTCAACCCCGGTGAAATGGCATCTGGCAGCACATCAGCCTTATTAGCCGACATGGCATCCTTTAGTTAATAACCAGCAAGACGAGGCACCAACCACCAGCGTGCCCCGACTTCGCCTCCACGCAACCCCTCCGGCTTCCAGGGGGTTTAACAGGGAACAACCCAGGGCAGAATTTGGCCCACGAATTCCCGGGTATTACACCCACCTAATACGAGGGAGGGACGGTCCTATAAATAAATGGAGTGGGATTTGTAAGCGTAATTCCTATTTCACCCCGGTACGGCCCTCCGAGATGCAGGGGAACCAGCGGGACTCAGGGGCAGAGGGACCTGGAGGGCCAGACCTCTGCTAATTATCCAAGCACTAACAAGGCAGGATTTTAAGCTGCCACCAAGGAACACAAATTATTTTGAAAATAATTGCAGCCAGTGTAACATCGCTGGTGGAAGTGAACCTGAGGTTACGCGGCTCTAAGATGACATTTTTTACATCAACAAGTACAAAACTAAAACACGGCCATTAGTAATTAAAGCTGTTCCTTTTGTAGCACCAGAGCCAGTAGGTCAGGTACCGTTTTACATCAGAAACCAGGCCTTGATGGCTGTAGATTTGCCAGCATTATCTGCACAGGGAGAGAAGAAAAAACATTAGCAGCAGCTGTCTGTGTGCCTCAACATTGAAAATCCTATTCATACAGACAGGTGGAGTAATTTAAAAGCCAATGTGGTGCAATTTTGATGCAACTAATGCCACTGTTTACTAAAACGCCGCCATTACTGCTGTTTATGAAAACATTACTAAAATTGCATTTTGTTCATAAGAATCCTAAGATTCTGGTTATTACCAGCTTCGAAATTATTCTGCCCCCAACTGCAGCTTACGACCCTCTGGGGTTTACAACCTGCTGCACCAATGGACCCACACTCGGGTTTTGACAACAAAATCAAGGGTGTATCCTCTTTGCCACTCCCACGCAAGCACAGTGCAACTCCCGGATCAGCACAAAGTTCCCAGCAAATAAGTAGAGTTCTGCCAACGAATCTATTAATTAGCAAGATTCATCTAATATGCATTTACCTTCCCAAAAACATCACCTAGGGACCACAAAAGCTCTGGTTGACATGAATACAGGTTGTCTAGGAAGAAGAGTTTCATGTCAAAGTTGACTTTAGGTAATGAATAGAGCAAGCCACCTAAGGCAGAATCCCACCATTTCCCCTCTGAGTTCAAAGAAAGTCCTTGAAAAACATATTTATATCATGAACAGACCCTTGGTTTTACTAGTGTGACTCAAGTGACACTTTAGTGTCACTAATGCGACTACCTCCCTTTTTGCATCACTGGTACAGAGCATCATAGTGGAAATAAGGTTTTCTTTGTTGTTGTTTTTTTTTTTTAAATATATTTCCAAAATATCTTATGCTGTACAGGTTGGATTAGAAAAGGTCAACCAGCAGCCAAGAAAGGAATATTCAAGCTATACCTAAAATCTGAGAACTATTTTCTGGGCAGAAGTTTCTGGTTCATAAAGCAGAAGATGCAGCGGTAAGTCTCCCAGACCTTGCCTTATTAAAATGATGGCCCACCACTGAAGTGAAACGAGTACTCTACTAAATACTATGGGTCTAAATCAGGCAATGATGCAAAAGGCGAGGTAAATTAGATAGCTACATATTAACTTAAACTCTTTTCTGCCTACTTACCTTCTCTCTACACATATATTTAGCATTGCTGTAGCTTACAGGGTGAGAAGCTGGAAGTGCAAAGGTGAGTCTGATCAATAGGCTTGTTCATACATTGAAAAATGGATGCTCAGCTGAGCATTTTTGGGGAAAGGATGGCATTGTCCATGGAAATTTTAAACTTTCCATCAACAAAAAAAATTCCCTTCCACAAGAAAAGTTTTCTGTGGGTAATTTTGATGGGTAGACAGTAAACATAACTGGTTAGTATTAGGAATTAGGGCTCCTTGAATACATGCAACGAGAAAAAAACATGTAAGCTATAACAGTGCCAATTCTGTTTAGCTGAAGGTAAATGCAGGAGAAGGGAAACAAAAATTTTCAAGTGGGTAAAAAACCAACTCACTTCTCATGCCTGTCCTGGAGCAACACACAGAACTATATTCACAGCAATATCACTGTTTCGGTTCATTCAGACAAGGGTTAAGTTCATGCAAACAGATGTAGGATACTCTATGCCAGAGGAAGGGAATGCATCTTACACAACTTGATGTACCACTTCCAAATGTGACCCTATTTGAAAGGCAGCTTATCTTACACCGCAGATTAACACATCTCATCAGATATGCGCCCAACTGGTTTGGTGCCTCACATTTTGGCACTTTACCTGATCTGATTAAGTCACTCACTAGCTTACACTGGTGCGCTGTGAAACTCCTTCAAGAGTTAGGAGATTGCCAATAAAAAATTAACACTGGCACTTACATATATAAGCATATCTGAGAATCAACAAGGCTCTTTTGTAGCAACTGTGTTAGAGGACAAGCTAAACAAACAGCTAATAACGAACAACTGAGCCCATGAACTTATCCTCATTTCCTGCTCACCAACTGCTTGCCAAGATACTGTTGTTGCCTTTCGTGTACTTCATATTGCAAATTATTTGCCAAAATATTTCCGCGGATACTTCCAGATTTACAAATTGGTGGTCAGATTTTTTCCCTCCACCTCTCCCCCTTCAAAATGTGGTACTTGAATTTCGTACGTCTGCTTTGACTGCAGAAAGACAGTACGTCACATAACACGTTTCTGTGCCTTGACTGGAGGAGGCTAATTTAAAAAAAATGAAGTTGCACATGCAAAATATCACAGCTGCAAAATCAAAAAGAAAGGAGAGGGTGGAGAAGAAAGCAAAGCATGTACTGTTGACTTAAAAATTCTTATTACTGCAAACATTCTTGCTGGTAAACTCATTTCGCAGAATATTTATGCAAACAAAAAGAGTTCTAGTACAACCAGAGCAAGTGTAATTTAACATCTGAATTAATGTTTATCATGTTTCAACTTTTCAGTATTCCCTCGCTTCTACTCAGATGTGAAATTCTTCTGGTGTGTAAATACTAATGTGTTTCAGCAGCTTCCAAATAATTCAAATTCTTTAATGTGCTAGTGGCTTCCACATCAGCACAACAGTGCCTTCAAGATGGAAACTGGGGGAAACTGGGAAAAAGATAAAATAGCCCTTTGGGAATAGACTCTCTCTCTAAAATCTAGCCCAGGCTGTTGGCTACCTTCTGATTTCAACCAAAATACATCCCTGGACCACTGCTGTTCCCGAGACCTGCGAGGAGCCCAGGATGAGGTGTCTTGTACCACATAGTTTAAGACAACGTGATGGTTGTCTTCATCAGAAATGAGACTGAATCATAGATATGAAAAAAACAGATGTTGTAACTACACCACTCTTCTGAACCAACAGACTAAAGCACCCTGTATTTTTCCTTTCTGGTCTAAAACCAAAGGTTTCTAGCACAGCTCAGTGCTGGCAACTTAATCTATAGGACAGCGCGAGATCTCAGTACGAGACATGCACTTTCCAAGAAATCATGAAACTGGATCAACAGCAGCATTGCCAAGGGCATCCCCCCCAAACCAACAGTTTTCTTTAAAAATGGCAAAATTCATCCATGCTAGAAAATGGACCAACCCTTGGAGGCTGGACAGCAGCTCAAAGCAAGAAATTTGAGGAAGATTAAAGAAAATGCTGAAGGTTTTGACAGCCAGTGTCCTCCATCAAACTCTGGGAGGGCTGAAGGGTTAAGAAGTTAATTCAAACCGAGTTACCTAAACCTTGTTTGTCCTCCTTTCTGGAGCTCTCAATTCAATTCTGACAGAGCCTTGGAATAATTATCTTCTGCCGTAATAACATTTCCCATTTTCTCCCATTGAAGATGACTGCCACGGCACCTCCACCAGCAGAAGGGAGCTGAGAACCCTCATTGCGGCTTACTTGCACCAACCTGAGATGGATGCTTTTGCTCGCTGCTCGGGCAAGTCTTCCCGCTGCCAGGAGCAGGAGGAACCCTGGCTCCTGCCTTCCCAGTCTAGGGTATGGCAGCGCACAGGTGACTGAAGGCGAGCTAAAAACACCTGGCTTTTCCCAGGAATTCAGGACAGCTGGCAATGAGAAGTCTTGCAGATGTGGAAGAAAGATTTTTACAGCTTTGCCCACAATAAAATCAAGTGAAAGAGGAGACTTGCGTATTTGGGATAAAGGGGACACCCCCCCCCTCCCTTATTCTGAGTCCAATATATGTAAATATGACCCCTGTTATGCAGATGAGCTCCAAGGAGCCCTCTGGCATTTTGCAGAGCAAGTATCGGTTGGTGCAGGATGGAGAGTCATTGTAAGTTGTACTTTCAGGGGGGGTGTTTTGTTTCAATGCTTTCAAATCCTCTCAAGAGGAGAGCAAAGAAAATCCTCGCTGGTTTTAGCCAATTATTTCCCCTTTTTATGTTTTCAGCAGCTTAGTTTTGTACCCATCTGCCCTCTCGCTATACCCCTTTCCAAAACCAGACAAGCATCCTGCATGGGAGTAGGGGCAGGGAGCCAAATTAACCCCATGCTCCTCCCAAGGCAATATCTCACAGCCATGGAGGGATGAGAGAGGACTTGAGATCCACTTGCTTTAACCTTAAAAAGTTGCTAGCCTGTAAAATATTCATACATAAACAAAACTTATAGAATTAAGTGGTGTAATAGTATCTTTCTATCAGAATAACATCCTTGAAGTGATGGGGACTATTTTTCTCAGCTAGATGCAGATATAAAGTGCGTCTTTCAAATACCTGCCTCCAATAAGTTCTTTTATACAAATAACAGCTTTGCTCAATAAATTGCATATTGCTTATTACAAGTTTTCTTGTTTAATAAAATGGCATCAGGTGATCAATAAAGCTTCAAAATCAAGATACATAATAGCAAAAAAACCTTTCACTTTTACTGTAAAGTCAACATGTTTTAGCTACATCTTTCACATTCTGGTCAGTCTCCCATTTCAGTAAGATTTAACCTCTTAAGGAAATTGTTTTAAAAGCAGTTAAAAATAATGATTAAATTATGGGATTTACATGAAACAAATCCTTGGCCCATTCATTTTTTTAAATCATGGCAATTTGTTTTTTAAAAGGTGTTTGAAGTCCTTGAATCTACCTCTTGGCACCATTAAAAAAAAAGTAGTTTATAATCCCCTAATGTGCTTAAATAAAGCCTTCAGTAGTTTAAATTGTTATTAAACATCTTTTGGGATTATAATTTTATGGCTATTTTTGCCTGATTAGATGATGAACGTGAAGATCATCAAATACTCATCATATAACAAACCAATTACATCGTATAATCCCCAAAATGAGGTTTGAATCTTAACATTTTAAAATAAGCTGGAGTTAAAGGATGTGGAGAATTCACAATGAGCCAACAAAACATTTGAAAAGAAACCCCCCCAAACTCCCTTCTTCTAGTTTTGAACCAAAAGGTACCATCGCTGGGACAAAAGCATAGTACGGGTTGCATCAGAAACTAATCCTGTTGCCACAATTAAATTCACACAGATCTGGTCGTAGGTAAGATTATTTTTTCCCTTCCCTTCCTCCAAGCTTTTCCCTTTTTTTGCAGTCCCTGCTGAGGGCTATACATTACAGTGAGGAGATCTGCTTGAAAAATGGTGGTGAGATATGATCCCTAAATGTTAAGCGATCCAAGAAATAATTTAAAAAAAAAAAAAAAAAAAAAAAAAAAAAAGGGCCTGCAAAATGTTGCTGTGCTGCAGCACACCCTGCAATTATCCTTAGGGCAACTTTCTGCAACCCAGCTCCAGCACAGGACTGGTTCACCTCAGTCCCTCCTCAAGATCCTGCCATAGCATTCGATGTTCATCTGATGCCACAAACCTCCCCTCATTTTTGGCTCAACTTTTATACTTTGGGGATGTCCTCACAGATTCAGCAAACTATAAGCAGCCTTTTTCTTTTTTTTTTTTTTTTTTTTTTTTTCCCAAACAGTACCAGGACATTCCTTCCACTTCAAATTCATAGCAAAATCCTAAAAACAGATTTCACAAACCTCAAAATTTACAGGCTGGTGTCATAATCTACCATCAAAAATTTCAACAAGCTCCACACTGCATTTTGCCTAACTAACGGCCAACCTGGGCAGCTCTTCCAACCCAGACTTTTAATCAAAATTAAGTCAGAAAAGCAAATAGTTAAAAATAAATCCTGCAAAGTCCTAAGTGTAAGTCTGATCACCGCTTTTGCTATTGTTTTAGCTGATTTTTCTTGTTGTTATTTTTCCAAGGGGAAGAAAAAAAAAGGGCAATTTGGATGAATTTATCCCCTGAAGTGTTTCAGAGCATACTGCCTGCATCCGCAGAGGACAGCACGT